>NW_012115300.1:3866112-3867980 GCF_000951035.1 Colobus angolensis palliatus | reverse complement strand
ATGGGGTCAGGGACCCACTTGAGGAGGCAGTCTGTCCCTTAGCAGAGCTCAAGCACTGTGCTGGGGAATCTGCTGCTCTCTTCAGAGCCAGCAAGCAGGAACGTTTAAGTATGCTGTAGCTGCACCCACAGCCGCCCCTTCCTGCTGGGGCTCTGTCTCAGGGAGATCGGAGTTTTATCTACAAGACCCTGACTGGGGCTGCTGCCTTTCTTTCAGAGATGCCCTGTCCAGGGAGGAGGAATCTCGAGAGGCAGTGTGGCTACAGGGGCTTTGAGGCACTGAGGTGTGCTGAGGTGCGCTCTGCCCAGTCCAAACATCCAGGCAGTTTGGTTTACACTGTGAGGAGAAAATCATCACTCAAGCCTTAGTAAGGTGGACGCGCCTCCCTGCACCAAGCTCGAGTATGCTAGGTCAACTTCAGACTGCTGTACTGGTAGCAAGAACTTCAAGCCAGTGGATCTTAGCTTGTTGGGCTCCATGGAGGTAGGATCCACTGGGCAAGACCACTTGGATCCCTGGCTTGAGCCCCCTTTCCAGGGAAGTGAATGGTTCTGTCTCAATGGTGTTCCAGGAGACACTGGGGTACAAAAAAGAAAAAAAAAAGAAAAAAACCCTGCAGCTAGTTTGGTATCTGCCCAAATGGTTGCCTTGTGGTATAGGCACTCGAGGGAATCTCCTAGTCTCTGGGTTGTGAAGCTGTGGGAAAAGCATAGTATCTGGGCCGGATAGCACCGTCCCTCATGGCACAGTCTCTAATGGCTTCCCTTGACTAGGGGAGGGAGTTCTCCAACTTCTTGAGCTTCCTGGGTGAGGCAACGCCCCACCCTGCCTCTGTTCACTCTCCGTGTGCTTCACCCACTGTCTAACCAGTCCCAGTGAGATGAACCGGGTACCTCAGTTGGAAATGCAGCAATCACCCACCTTCTGCATTGGTCTCACTGAGATCTGCAGACCGGAGCTGTTCCTATTTGGCCATCTTGTCATGGAACTGGATTATTTGGCTTTTACACATTGATTTGTTCAAGGCCCTGTTAGATTATTGATATTAGACCTTTTTCAGATTAATAGTTTGTGAACATTTTCTCCTACTCTGCACGTTGCCTGTTTACTCTGTTGATGATTACTTTTGCTGTGCAGAAGCTTTTTAATTAGGTCACACTTTCAATTTTTGTTTTTGTTACAATGGCTTTTGGGAACTTAGCCATAAGTTCTTTGCCAAAGACTGTGTCAAGAAGGGTGTTTTCCAGATTTTCTTCTAGGAATTTTATAGTTTGAGATCTTAAATGCAAATAATTAATCCATCTTGAGTTAATTTTTGTATATGGTAAGGTAGGGGTCTAATTTCATTCTTCTGCAAGTGGCTACCCAGCTATCCAAGCACCATTACTTGCATAAGAAGTCCTTTCTCCATTGCTTATTTTTGTCAATTTTGTTGAAGATCAGATGGTAGTAAGTGTGCAGGCTTGTTTCTCAGTTCTCTATTCTGTTTTATTGGTCTATGTGTCTGTTTCTGCACCCGTACCATGCCATGTTGGTTACTTTCACCTTATAGTATAGTTTGAAGTCAGGTAATTCTGTGAAAAATGATATTTGTATTTTAATAGGGATAACACTGAATCTATAAATTGCTTTGGGGAGTATGGCCATTTTAACAATATTGATTCCTACAATCCATGAGCAGGAAATATTTTTCCATTTATTCACGTCGTCTCTGATTTCTTTCAGCAATGTTTGTAGTTCTCCTTGTAGAACTCCTTCCCATCATTTCTTAGATGTATTCCTAGGCTTTATTTTGGTGTGTGTGTGTGTGTGTGTGTGTGTGTGTGTGTGTGTGTGTGTGTGTATGGCTATTGCAAATGGGATTGTGT
>NW_012115300.1:3861936-3865162 GCF_000951035.1 Colobus angolensis palliatus | reverse complement strand
TTCAGGATTTTACATAGAATATGTTCCATGTGTAGATGACAAGAATGTATATTCTGTCATTATTAGGTGGAGTATTCTTTGGATACCTATTAGGTCTTATTCATCAAGTGTCAAGTTATTTCCATAATATCTTTGTGGAATTTTCTGCCTCAGTGATCTGCCTAATGTTGTCAATGGGGTGTTGAAGTCCATTACTAATTATTTAGGGGCCATACAAGTATTTTCCTGTGTCAAGAAAAGCTTGTTTTGTGAATCCGAGTGCTCTTATGTTGAGTGCATGTATATGTAGGATAGCTAAGTCTTCTTTACTTGAACACTTTATCATTATGTTATGGCCTTCTTTGTTCTTCCTAATTGTGGTTAGTTAAAAGTCTATTTTATCTGATACAAGAACTGCAAAACCTGCTCTTTCTTGTTTTCCATTTGTTTGGTTGTCTTTCTCTATCCCTTTGAGCCTGTGAGTGCCATTACATGTGAGATGTGTCTCTTGAAGACAGCAGACAGTTTGGGTCTTATCTTTTTATCCAGCTTGCCACTCTATGCCTTTTAAGTGGGGTGTTTAGGCCATTTACATTCAGGGTATTAGTAATGATATGTGAGATTTTGATCCTGTCATTGTGTTGGCAGTTGGCTGTTTCATAGACTTGATGTTGTAATTGCTTTATACTGTCTGTGGGTTATGTGTTTTAGTGTGTTTTTATGGTAGCAGGTTTTGATCTTCCATTTCCATGTTTAGCACTCCTTTAATGACCTCTTGTAAGGCTGGTCTGGTAGTAATGAATTCCCTTAGTAGTTGCTTGTCTGAGAAGGATTTTATATTTCCTTTACCCTGAAGCTGAGTTTGGTGGGATATTACATTCTTGGTTGACATTTCTTTACCTTAAAAATGCTGAAAATAGGCCTCTAATCTCTTCTGGCTTTAAGGTTTCTGCTGAAAAATCTGTTGCTAGCATGATGAGGTTCCCTTTGTAGGTGACCTGACCTTTCTCTCTGGCTGCCTTTAAGTTATTTCTTTTGCAATGACCTTGGTAAATCTGATGACTATGTGCCTTGGGGATGGTCATCTTGTACAGTATCTTGCAAGTGATCTCCATATTTCCTAAATTCTTATGTCTACACCTCTAGCAAAATTGGGAAAATTTTGATGAACTTTGAATGCTTTCCAAGTTACTTACACTCTCTCCTTCCCTCTCAAGAATGCCAATGAGTCATAGATTTGGTCTCTTTACATAATCCCATATTTCTTGGAAGTTTTGTCATTTTTTTAAATTATTTTTTCTTTGTGTCTGACTAGTTGATTGAAGAACCAGTCTTCAAGCTTTGAGATTCTTTCCCTAGCTTGGTCTATTCTGCTGTTAATACTTCTGTCTATGCTTTATGACTAATTATAAAATTCTTAAAGTGAATTATTCAATTCCAGAGGTTCAGTTTAGTTCTTTCTTGAAATGGCTATTTTTTCTTTTAGCTCTTGGATCACTGCACTGGATTCCTTGGATTTCTGGGACTGGGTTTCAACTTTTTCTGGATCTCAATGATCTTCCTTACCAGTCAGATTCTGAATCCTAGGTCTGTCATTTTATTGCTTTCAATCTGGTTAAGAACCATTGCTGGGAGACTAGTGCATTTGGTTGGAGGTAAGAGGACACTCTGGCTTTTTGAATAGACATATGGAGGGCTGGTGTTCCTTTAACTGTGAGGTAAGTTGAGTATACTCAGTTGACTTTGTTTCTGGGTGCTTTCAGAGAGCTATAACTCCATACAGAATCTTTATTTGTGGCTGAATTTTTGCCTTAAGTGTCACAGGTACTGTATACTGGCAAAATGTTTTTGGTGTTGTAATTTGGGCTTCTATCCAGTAGGTAGAGTTTGAGTGGTGGCCTACAGACAGGCCATGTAGCTTCATCTTTCATCTTAGAATTCCCTAGCCTAAAAATTCTGTTTGAATTTTAGTGGCTCGTAAGATAATGTCTAAACACCTGAGTTTGATCTCCACTGGTCTTATGGCTGGGCTTACATGTTCAGTCTTACTTCCTGTCACTCTTGCTGTCACATTTCAAATCTTAGACATTGTTCAACTACCACAGTTCTCGGACTATAATTTGCTTCTTCCAGCCCCTCTCCTGTTTCCTCTGCCAAAAAGAAAAACTGCTCTTCTATTATCCAGAAAATACATATTTAAACTGCATGCCTCATTACATACATATTCTTCTTTGGAAGAGAATCTTACTTATGTACTATCCTAGCGGGCTACATATTTTCTATTTAGTTCCCATCACATTGTACTGCTAGTCAATTATCTAATTACTTGAATGCACTCTGTAAAGAATTCATGACTCCACAAAGGTGGGAACCATAATCTTCACTAATTTCAGTTGTTGAGTATATAAGACCTGTGTATAGCACACAGCAGTTACTTAAAAATACTACTCTGTTGATACATACCCAGAATTAATTCAACAAATCAAAAACCTTTTTTTTTTTAATCAAACAGCTGTTGCTACTGGACAGATCAGCTACACCTTAGCAACAAGAAATAAGAATTATTAGCCTCATACAAATAGTCATGCATTGCTTAACAATGAGAATATATTCTGAGAACTGCATCCTCAAGCGATTTTGTCACTTTGTGAACACTGTGGAGTGATCTTACACAAACCTAGAGGGTATAGTCTACTCTACACCTAGCCTACATGGTGTAGCCTATTGCTCCTAGGCTAGAAGCCTATATAGCATTTACTGTACTGAATACTGTAGGCAATCATAGCATAATGGTATTTGTGCATCTAAACATATTTAAAGATTTTAAAAGGTACAGTAAAAATGTGGTATAATAATCTTATAAGACCACATTCGTACACTTGGTCCATCATTAACCAAAATGTCATTATGCAGCACATGACTGTACCAAGTTAGTAAGAAACATGAGGAAAAAAACACAAAGAAACAGGCATAAATACACACATGTATACATGCTAGATGCAGTCAGTATTCATCTTCCTTAATATTTTCTTTTTTTTCAAATTATAACAAAAGCTTTAAAAATAACACAGCATTTGATGGTAAATATTTTACCTTGTTTTATGCCAGCATTTCTTGTAATGTCTGACAGATAGCAGTTTGGCAAAGGATATGATGAAAACATTGGCCAAGGATATGGATTATCACTCTAAAAAAGAAGCAAGACAGATGACTTTAGGAAGTGGTCTAAAATAATATTGAATTTTAA
>NW_012115300.1:3857281-3859994 GCF_000951035.1 Colobus angolensis palliatus | reverse complement strand
TCTTTTGCTGTGCAGAAGCTTTTTGGTTTAATTAGATCCCATTTGTCAGTTTTTGTGTTTGTTACCATCGCATTTGGCATCTTCCTCATGAAATCTCTGCCCATGACTACGCCCTGAATGGCATTGCCTAGATTTTCTTCTAGGGTTTTTATAGTTTTGGATTTTACATTTAAGTGGGTTTTACATTTATGACAAACCCATAGACAGTATCATACTAAATGAGCAAAAGCTGTAAGCGTTAGCCTTGAAATCTGGCACAAGACAAGGGTGCCTTCTCTCACCACTCCTATTAAACATAGTATTGGAAGTTCTAGCCAGAGCAATCAGGTAAGAGAAAGAAATAAAGTACATTCAAATAGGAAGAGAGGAAGTCAAACTATATTTGTAGATGATATGATCCTCTATCTAGAAAACCCCATCATCTCAGCCCAAAAGCTTCTTAAGCGGAGAAGCGAAGTCTCAGGATACAAAATCAACATGCAAAAATCGCTTGCATTCCTATACACCACGAACAGGCAAGCCAAGAGCCAAATTATAAATGAACTCCTGTTCACAACTGTCACAAAAAGAATAAAATACCTAGAACTACAGCTAACAAGAGAAGTGAAGGACCTCTTCAAGGTGAACTACAAGCCACTGCTCAAAGACATCTGAGATGACACAAACAAATGGAAAAACATTCCATACTCATGAATAGGAAGAATCAATATTGAGAAAATGACCATACCACCCAAAGCAATTTATAGATTCAATGCTATTCTTATTAAACTATATTGACATTCTTCACAGAATGAGAAAAATTATTTTAAAATTCACGTGGAACCAAAAAAGAGCTTGAACAGCCAACACAATCCTAAGCAAAAAGAACAAAGCTGGAAGCATCACACTACCTGACTTCAAACTATACTACAAGGCTACAGTAACCAAAATAGCATGGTACTGCTACAAGAACAGACATATAGACCAATGGAACAGAACAGAGAACCCAGAAATAAGGTCGAACCTCTACAACAATCTGATCTTTTACAAACTTGACAAAAACAAGCAATGAGGAAAGGATTCCCTACTTAATAAATGGTGCTGGGAGAACTGGCTATCCATTTGCAGAAAATTGAAACTGGACCCCCTCCTTATACCATATACAAAAATCAATGTATTTCTTAAAATACAGAAGCTAAATTCACTTTTCATTTTAAGTTCTCTTTGCTAGACAGCAAAAAATTGATGGAGACACAATGACATTAGTTACAGAATATTTTCCTAGATCAATATTATTGCATTTAAATAAATGGAATTAAGACATGCATTATTTCTATAGTAACTTCAATAATCATATTTTCAGTCAAGGTTTTCTTAAGTTTTAAACTTGGTACCTTAAATTCAAAATCTAAATGTTACTTGTGAGCAGCTTCCATACTCTGCAGCTGTTAATCTTTTCCTTCTACATAAAACCTAGAGTATCAAGTAATATACTCCATAATAATTTTCCAAGACCTCGCTAAGATTTAGCAGACATACTCTTTTTTAAAATTAATTACAGACATAAAGGCAATGCCAGCTATTGAATGTGTATTTGACAACAGTCAGCCAAATTGAGGTAATGGCAAGTATGATTTATTAATGAAAAAAATTATCGGGATATTACCATAACCTCACTTTGGAAATAATCAGAATTTATGACTATGAACTAACATAATTAAGAGGACAGAGTAAAGAGTGCCTCTGCAAAGGACACAAAATCAAAAATTTTGTTCAATGGGTCATCTTACAATACTGAATTAAAAGGTGATACAGTTTTAAGGAACCGTTAATAAAGTTAGGTCTTACCTAAAATTTTATGTATCACATACACGCACACACACAAACACACACACACACACAAGCACGTGCGCACAACAAAAGCAACAGACTTTGAAAGCAGTACTCTGCAAGCACTCTCCAAACACTTCTATCATAATCTTTCTGTGACATTTACACTTTAGTTGCTTTGTATTCTGTTATTTAAATTGATTGAATTTAGAGAGCAGAAAAATATTAAACTATATCAAAAATTACTGTCTTAACGAAACATCATTAAAGAAAACTGCTATTACTGTGTTTTAATCACCCATTTTTACCTGTTGCTCTCTGAAGTCTCCAAGATATTTTCTTCTTGAGCATTTAATAACATTTCAGATACCTGATACTGAGCCTCTAACAGGAGAAGAGTGTCCAGATCACAGCATATCACACTTAATAACCTATGTAAAAAAGAAAAATAAAAGTAGATTGTGTAAAATAAGTCCCAAAAGCATAAGTACATCCTTGATGTCTCAAAGTAATACCTGTACATCAAAATATAAATCTTACAGGAAGTATCATTTAGTTATTTCAGATATATTTTTGATCAATTAGAATAGTAATCTCCTCTTCAAAAGTTGTTCTTACTGAGTATTTCTAAAAGACCATGGGTAATTTAAAAATGTATCTAAATCTGCATAAATAGTAAATTTTCCTCTCAACTGCAACTTAATTTAAAAATTCATCAGAGAACATTAGCAAATCCAGAAAAACTCCAAATTGCCATAACTTTTTATTCAGCAGTTAATTACCAAAGTTATGACAGAATCATCATTTTGCTGCCAATCTAGAAAATGTTCATTAGATAAAATGTCAATGGCTAATTTTATAATTGTCAGATCAAGCTGAGAACACCTAAGCCCACTTAGCTATC
>NW_012115300.1:3777758-3855941 GCF_000951035.1 Colobus angolensis palliatus | reverse complement strand
AAGTTTTGTGGATGCCTTTAAGAGTCAAAAATAGCAATTCAATGTCACTCTCTAGAACGTGGCTAAAATATTCAAACGAATATAAAACTAAAGACAAATCGATCATTACGTTAGAGAGCTATTCTCTGCTCAATCTACAGAAATAAAAACATTTTTGTTAGGTAAAATATAGGCGAAGGCAAGAT
Organism: Colobus angolensis palliatus; assembly: GCF_000951035.1. Classification (NCBI taxonomy): domain Eukaryota; kingdom Metazoa; phylum Chordata; class Mammalia; order Primates; family Cercopithecidae; genus Colobus; species Colobus angolensis. The sequence goes on along the minus strand of NW_012115300.1, from coordinate 3,855,756 downwards.
GAAAGATATGTTAGCCTTCTAGGGAAAAGATGATGGAGTATGCTGGCATTTCCCTTTCTCAGAAATAATCCAAAGCATAGAGGAGGGAGAAAAACAGCATATCACAGAAATGTTTAACCACAAAATGAATTGAAGGGCAGCTAAAGGCAGTAAAAATAGTATAAATGGTGCTGAAGAAGGGAAAGAATGAGACAGGATATTGTGGCTGTCATTCATATATATAAACCAGAACATTTCTCAAAAAAAAATTGATATGGTTTGGCTGTGCCCCCACCCAAATCTCATCCTGAATTGTAGCTCCCATAATTCCCACGTGTTGTAGAAGGCCCTGGTGGAAGATAATTGAATCAAGGGGGCGGTTTCACTCATACTGTTCTTCTGGTAGTGAATAAGTGCCATGAGAGCTGACGATTTTATAAGGGGAAACCCCTCTCACTTAGCTTTCATTCTCTCTTGAATGCCACCATGTAAGACGTGCCTTTCACTTTCCACCATGGTTACGAGGCCACATGCAATTATGAGTCCATTGAACCTCTTTTTCTTTATAAACTACCCAGTCCTGGGTATGTCTTTATCAGCAGTATGAAAATAGAATAATACAGTAAATTTTGGGCTACTCTTACCTTTAAGTCAACAGGCTAAGAAGGGAGTTACAAGGTTGGCTGGGGTGACTGACCTGGACTATCAGGATGAAATCAGTGTACTACTCCACAATGGAGGTAAGGAAGAGTATGCATGGAATACAGGAGATCCATTAGGGTGTCTCTTACTATTACCAGGCCCTGTGATTAAGGTCAATGGGAAACTGCAACAGCTAAATCTAGGCAGGACTACAAATGGCTCAGACCCTTCAAGAATGAAGGTTTGGGTCACTCCACCAGGTAAAAAACCATGAACTGCTGAGGTGCTTGCTGAAGACAAAGAGAATACAGAATGGGTAGTAGAAGAAGGTAGTCATCAATACCAGCTATGACCATGTGACCAGCTGCAGAAATGAGAACTGTAATTGTCACATGCTTGTGCATATATACATTTGTACTAAGAAAAATCTTCATTTTATTTCCTTTCTCCTTTATCATGTGATGTAGATTTCTTGACTTCATATCAGCATTTAAGTGTTGTTAACTTTATGTAGTAGCATTTGGGTTGGGGACTGGTGTCTTTCTGGTTGTACGAAGGATAGTTGTATTATGTTAGATGTAATAATAATCTTTTTATTGTCTTTATATGAAGATTATATATGATTTCAGATGTTTATGAGTTCACATTGACAAAGGGTGGATTTGTGATGGTTAATATTGAGTGTCAACTTGATTGTATTGAAGGATGCAAAGTATTGTTCCTGGGTGTGTCTGTGAGTGTGTTAGCATATGAGTCAGTGAACTGAAAAAGGCAGACCCACCCTCAATCTGGGTGGTGGACAATCTAATCAGTTACCAGCGCAGCCAGAACAAAAGCAGGCAGAAGAATGTGGAAAGACTAGACTGGTTTAGTCTCCCGAGCTACATCCTTCTCCCATGCTGGATGCTTTTGGCCTCCAACATCGAACTCCAAGTTCTTCAGCTTTGGGACTCAGACTGGCTTCCTTGCTCTTTGCAGGAGCAAGGCTTCCTTGCAGATGGCCTATTGTGGGATGTCACCTTGTGACTGCGTGAGTCAACACTCCTTAATAAACTCTCTTTTATATATACCTGTTATCCTATTGGTTCTGTCCCTCTAGAGAAAGTTGAGTAATACAAAAATAAAAGCAAAATACATTTCTAAGAAGAAAAACAAAATAAAATTCTCAAAAACAAGGAATATAACCCAAGAGTCAATGCCTAATCCTCTGTTTTCAACAGTGGAAATGGAATACACAGGACTCCCGATATGACTCCAAGAAGCAGAAGGAGCACAGTGGAACCAGAAGTCACAAAAAACTCAATTAACAATTAATTACTAGTTAGATTATAGCGACAATTACTAACAAACAGAAAATTGTCTACCTCTATATCAAGATATATGAGGGGTACTAGGGGAGGGGAGAGGATGGCCTGAAAAAGGTACAAACACACACATACAAAATTTGGGCCTTTAGAAAAATTCCATCTAACCAGGAGCATTGCCCTAGCTTCTCTAGTTTCTCTTAAGCATAAGCCTCCTACAAACAGCTGCTGCTAAAAAGCTCACATCTCTCCAAAAAGAAGTACCATACAAAGGTGCTATAAGAAAAAATTTTTTAAAAGATAAACAGATGGGAGATACATACTAAAAACAAGTTGTCTTTAAATACTTAAACTGTGAACACACAATTTTCTATGAATTAAACAGGTTTGATAAAGCAGTGGTCTCCATTAAGCTCCTTGCACAAAATAAAAATCTATGAACACAGGGAAGAAACAGCAACCAGAGAAAGTAAAACATGAGCTGGCAGAGCTAAGGAATGAAATAGAAGAAAAAAACTGTCATACAAATGAAAGCATAATTGCAAACAGTAAAAAAGAAAACAGATACTGTTAAGAAGATAACAAATACAGGGAACAGAATGACAAAAGTGTGAAAAGTATAATGGAAATAAGGAGTTTAAATTATTGATTCCTTGAAGAGAAAACTGAAATAATCTAACATGATATATCTTTAAAGATATTAGTCAAGAAATTCTTCCCGGGAGAAAAAAAGCCATCAATCCAAGTACGTAAACTGTACAATACGTCCCAGAGTAAATTGAATCAAAAGAATCAGCACAGAGACAGAACCTGGTCAAGTTAAGCTTAACAGGTAACAAAGAACCATTGGGGTGTCCAGGCAAAAAGATCAAGTTACTAAAGACACATGCACACGTATGTTTATTGCAGCACTATTCACAATAGCAAAGACTTGGAATCAACCCAAATGTCCATCTGTGACAGACTGGATTAAGAAAATGTGGCACATATACACCATGGAATACTATGCAGCCATAAAAAAGGATGAGTTTGTGTCCTTTGTAGGGACATGGATGCAGCTGGAAACCATCATTCTTAGCAAACTATCACAAGAAGAGAAAACCAAACACCGCATGTTCTCACTCATAGGTGGGAACTGAACAATGAGATCACTTGGACTCTGGAAGGGAAACATCACACACTGGGGCCTATCATGGGGAGGGGGGAGGGGGGAGGGATTGCATTGGGGAGTTATACATGATATAAATGATGAATTGATGGGTGCTGACGAGTTCATGGGTGCAGCACACCAACATGGCACAAGTATACATATGTAACAAACCTGCATGTTATGCACATACACCCTAGAACTTAAAGTATAATAAAAAAATAAAAATAAAAAAAAAAGAGTGGGGTGAGGGATGCAGAAGGAGGGGATATCAAATTGTTCCAGACATAGCTGCAGCAACATTCAATACCAGAACAGTAGGACAAAATTGGAAGGAAGTCTAACATGATTAGATATCAAAACATATTACAAACTGTAAGTATTCAGACAGTTTTAATGACAAAGCAAAAGAAAATAAAGACATAGACTCTAATACATACAGAAATTTTAAATTATATTAAGAGTAAAGGGACCAGGCATAGTGAATTCATGCCTATAATCCCAGCATTTTGGGAGGCTGAAGCAGACTGATCACTTGAGTCCAGGAATTCGAGGCCAGCCTGGGCAACATGGCAAAACCTGTCTCTATTAAAAATATAAAAAATTAGCTGCTCATGGTGGCACGCACCCATAGGTCCCAGCTACTGGAGAGGCTGAGGTGGGAGAATCACCTGAGCCCAGGGAGTCGAGTCTGCAGTGAGCTGTGATTGCACCTCTGTACTCTAGCCTGAGTGACAGACCTTGTCAAAAAAAAAAAGTGATAAGATTACCTGGTGAACTAATTATGATGTAGAATAAAAGAAGAAAGAAATCAAGAATGACTCTTGGGTGTTTAGTTTTAACAATAGGGAGGATCACGTTATCATCAACCCAGATATAAAAGGCTATAGGTTAAGAGGGTTTAGGGAAACCCTTTTCTTTCTTTAGGCTACTAAACCACTGAACAGATAATGAAAGTAACTGCCAGTGGATTTTTAGTTAAGATTTGAAAAGAGAGATCTACAGTATCTGGATATAAAATGAGGTGATCCAAGGTGAACTGGGGCAACTTTATGAGCAAATACATACCTGGACTGAATTCTGCTACTTAGGGAACGAGTAAATCTAAAATAACAAATGATGTAAGACTTTTAAAATCTTACAAGTACTAGAAATAATGTAAAGCTTAGCAAATTTAATCCCGCAGTAAATTAAAATAGTACCATATTGTGACCAAGTACAGATCATTGCAGGGATAAAAAGAGAGTTTAATATTAAAGTATCTCCTGATGTAATTTATGACACCAATATGTAACAGAAGAGAGCCATCTAATCATTGGACCAGATGCTTAAAAGCTCTTTGATTTAAGATTCAATATCTACTCTCCATTCCTTGTCCTCCAAAAAATTCTGAGTAAATTAAAGAAATGTTACCTCTTTAATTTGATTTTTAAAAAGACAAAGACCCAAAAGCATAAACAGGAAAAGCATTCCCATTAAAGTCAACAGGAAGGCAAAACTGCCCATTATTTTTTAACATCATTCTAGAAACTCAAGATAATGCAAAAAGACAAGAATAAAATAAAGAGGCATGCTATGCGAAAGGAGATAGAATGTTCATTATTAGAAAACAATTAAACTATTTGTGAATTCATCTCCTAATGACATAAATTTCAATTTACTTAGAAAAACATTGGTTGAATACATACTAAGTGCCTACTACTATTTTAAATGTTGGGAATTCACCAATGAATACACACACACACACACAGATATCCCAGTCCTTATGGAACTCTAAATGGTAGAGGAAGGGAACTGCCAATAAACAAAATTAAAAATTAAACAACAAAGTAATGGATACAACTAAAACAAGAAAGTGAAAAATGAGTTTTAACAAGGGAGTGAAAAAATGTATCACTCTGTGTAATTTTAAATAAGGTGGTCAGGAAAGAGCTCATTAAGAAGGTGATAACCTTCTTAGGAAAGACCTAAAAGTAATGAGGAAGTAAGCCATATAGCTATTGGGGGGAAAGGTGTTCCAGGTAGAGCAAATAGCTTCAGCCGAATACCTAAGGTGACAGAATTTCTGACCTGTTTGACAGTTTGAACAGTAAGGGGGCCAATATAGCTGAAGTGGAATAAGAAAGGGAGAAGTACACATTGAGCATCCCCAAATCCAAAATCCAAAATGTTCTGAGCACCAACATGATGCCACAAGTGGGCAATTCCACACCATGTTATGGATCACGGTCACAACACAGTCAAAATGCACAACACACAGTTTACTGGGCATTTCTACTGTTCAATGTACATTACCTGTTCCCCACGCCCCCCCCACCCCGAGATGGAGTTTCGCTCTTGTCACCCAGGCTGGAGTGCAGTGGCACGACCTCGGTCACTGCAACCTCCACCTCCCTGGTTTAAGCGATTCTCCTGCCTCAGCCTCCGGAGTAGCTGGGATTACGGACACACGCCACAACGCCCAGCTAATTTTTGTATTTTTAGTAGAGATGGGGTTTCACCATGTTGGTCAGGCTGGTCTCAAACTCCTGACATCATGATCCGCCCACCCGCCTGGGCCTCCCAAAGTGCTGGGATTACAGGTGTGAGCCACCACACCCAGCCCAAGGTACAGCATCACAGGTGGAGACTGAAAGCCTGCAGTTTTATTGTTCAACAGCTAATACAGGTGTTCTGGTGATGCTACTATGCTGCCAGTTATCCTGAATATGTCATTTTTTCTTTTTTTTTTTTACTGTATAAATGGTATGTCACATTTTTTAGTGTTAAATACTATGTGTGAATAAGTGTAAGGAAATGATTGCTTATCAGTAGCTGATATAGTTTGGATATATGTCCCTGCCCATATCTCATGTCAAATTGTGATCCACAGTGTTGGAGGTGGGGCTTGGTGGGAGGTGACTGGGTCATATCGGTGAATTTCTCAATGGTTTAACACCATCCCCTTAGTGCTGTTCTCGTAACAGTGAGTGAGTTCTCGTGATAGTGAATGAGTTCTCATGAGCTTTCATTGTTTAAAAGTCTGTAACACCTTCCCTGTTGCTCCTGCTCCTGCCATGTAGGACACTTGCTTCTCCTTTGCCTTCTACCATGATTGGACACTTCTTGAGGCCTCCCCAGAAGCAGAAGCTGCTATGCTTCTTGTATAGTCCGCAGAACCATGAGTCAATTAAACCTCTTTTCTTCATAAATTACTCAATCTCAGGTATCTCTTTATAGCAATGTAAGAATGAACTAATACAGTAGCATACAAATTTAGAGTCAGGAAAGATGGTGACAGCAGGCAACCACAGATTGCCCACATTGGTGGCTGAGATAGTGACACCTTTGCTTTCTAATGGTTCAAGGTACACGAACTTTGTTTCATGTACAAAATTATTTTAAAGTATTGTATAAAATTACTTTCAGGCTTTTTGTATAAGGTTTATATGGCACAAAAATGTATTTCATGTTTAGACTTGGGCCCTAACCCCAAGATATCAAACTATATGCAAGTATTTCAAAATCTGCAATCTAAAACACTTCTGATCCCAAGCATTTCCGATAAGGGATACTCAACTTGTATTAGGAGATGAGATCAAAACAATACTAGGTAGGTGTATTAATCCTTTTTCACACCGCTGATAAAGACATACCCAAGACTGGGTAATTTATAAAGGAAAGAGGTTTAATAGACTCACAGGTCCACATGCCTGGGGAAACCTCACAATGATGGCAGAAGGTGGAAGGCACATCTTACATGGCAGCAGGCAAGGGAAGAAGTGCTAGCAGGGGAAATGCCAGATGCTTATAAAACCATCAGATCTCATGAGAACTCACTATCTTGAGAACAGTATGGGGAAAACCATGCCCATGACTCAATCATCTCTGCCTGGCCCCGTCCCTGACATGTGGGGATTATTATAATTCAACATGAGATTTGGGTGGGGACAGAGAGCCAAACCACATCAGTAGGGGGTCCTGATCCATTGTGATGACTCTGGATTTTTTTATGGTGACATGAGAAATCACTAGGGATGGTTTCATACTGATGATATGAAAAGCTTTGTGAGTACAGGACTGAGATTACCTGATTCGTGTTTTAATGGGATCACTCCAGCTGCTACGCATGTAATAGGCTAAAATTAGCCAAGAGCAGACAAAAAGAAAAACTATAGCAATAATTTAGATAAGATAGTAGCTTAAAACAGGGTATTGTTAGGATTTCTGGACTGAAAAAATGGCTCTGCATTGTCCAGATTCTTAGGGTAGCCCCCAAGATGCCCACATCCTGGTGTTCATGTTGTTGGGTGATTCCCTTCTCCTGAGTGTAGGCAGGTTCTATGATATGTCTCTAACCAATGGAGCATGGTATAGGTCATATGATGGATGTGATTCTATGTATGTGATTACAAGATTACATTCCGTAAGACTATAGTGCTCTTCTTGTTGGGGTGTCACCTGTGCTCGGAGTTGAGGGCAACTTTCAGTAGATAGCTGTAAGAAAGGACCTCCAGCCTTTAGCTAGCAAGAAAACAAAGGCTTCAGTCCTAAATCTGTAAAGAACTAAACTCGGTCAACAACCTATGTGAGTTAGGAAGCAGATCTTTCTTGAGTTTCACATGAGACCACGGCCACAGTCAACATCTTGACTTCAGCCTTGTGAGACTGTGAACAGAGGAACCAGCTAAGGTGTGTCTAGACAAAAACTGAGATAGTAAATACGTATGGCTTTAAGTCACAAAGTTTATAGTAATTTTTTAATAGAGCAATAAAAGTAATATAAACTCCAACTTTAACAGCTAAGCAATTAAAAGTATGATGCTGCTATTTGGTTGATAAGCAGAAAACAATTGGAAATGGCAGGGGGGATACATATACACACATACATACATATATACACACATACTATATATATTTTACAAATAAATACATATATTTCTTTTATATATGGAGACAAAAACATATTTTATATATACATATCTATGTATATATAGTATGCGTGTGTGTGTATGTGTGTGTGTATGTGTGTGTGTGTGAAATTATGTAGGTGGCCTGTAAAAAAAAAGTACCAAAAATAAAACTCCAATAAATTTACTTATAACATACCAGCAATAACCAATGAAGCATTACCATGGAAGAAGAGACTCCATTAGCAATAGCAAAAAATATAACAGATGATAATAATAGATGATATAATATTACAGATGATAATATACAATATAAAAAGGACAGGATATGAAGAAAGCTACAATGTATGACTGAAAAACGTGAAGAGTTCAATAAATAAAGACAAAGCACCTACCAGGATGAGAATGTTAAATATTTTAAAGATGTGTATTCTTGACTAACTTTATTTATAAATTTAAATAAACATTATGTAATAATTTAATCAAAACGGTACAAAATATTTGTGCAGAATTTAACAAAATACCTCCACTAATAATCTGAAAGAATCTAATAGACATTTATCACTACCTATCAAGTGCCTACCATGTTCTAAATTTGGGAGAGTTGTAATATATTCAGTCTCATGAACTTGGTAAGAAACATACAGCTTTTGTCTCCATATATAAAAAGAAACAGAGGCACAGAGAGGTTAAGGACCTTCCCTAACAACAATGTTGCAATGTGGTTCCAGTGTCCACGTTCTTAACTGCTCACTGATACTGCCACACACTATAATATACACTGGGGAACATATTATCAAGCTAAAAAAAATAAATCCATGAAAGATATAAGAGACTTCTACATAGAAAACTATAAAACTTTAATAAGAGTAATTAAGGAAAACCTAATTAAACAGAGATATAGACCATGTTTACAGATTGGAAAACGGTATTATGCAGATATCAATTCATCCACCATTGATCTATAGACTCAACACAATGATAATTAAAATCTTAGTTGGTTTATGTGATAAGCTGATTCTGGAATTTATATGGAAAGAAAAGGACTAAAAATAGCTTGAGATATTTTCGAAAAGACCAAAGCAAGAAGAATTGCTCTACCAGTTATTTTTACTTATTACAAAGCTATAGTAATTAAAATGAAGTTCAAAAAGTAACAAAATTAAGATACATTGTTTAGTCAGGCACACAGGCCAATGGAAAAGAAAGAAGAACCCAGAGATAAATCTACACACTTACAGCCAAGTCCTTTTTGACAAAGTTTCCAAGAACATACAGCGGGGAAGAAATACTCTCTTTAATAAATGGTGCTGGGAAAACTGAATATTCATATGCAGAAGATTGAAACTAGATCTTTCACCACATGCAAAAGGATTAAAGATCTAACTGTAATACCTGAAACTATGAAACTACTAGGAGAAAACACTGGGGAAACACTACAGGACACTGGTCCACAGAAAGATTTTTTGGGTAAGCCCTCAAAAGCAAAGGCGACAAAGCAAACACAGATAAATGAGATTACATCAAGCTAAAAAGCTTCTGTACAGCAAAGAAAACAATGAACAAACTGAAGAGACAACCTGCCAAACGTGAGAATATATTTGTAAAGTATCCATCCAACAAAAGTTTAATAAGCAGAATATACAAGGAATTCAAACAACTCAGTAGCAAATACTACTACTAATAATAATAACCCAATTTTAAAATGGACAAAAGATATAAACAGATATTTCTCAAAAGAAGACATACAAATGGCCATGAGGTATATGAAAAAATGCTTAACATCACTAATTACCAGGGAAATGCACATCAAAGCCCAAACAAGATAACACTTCACTTCAGTTAGAATGGCTATTATCAAAAAGACAAAAAAAAAAAAAAATAACAAGTGTTGGTGAAGATGCAGAGAAAGGGGAACACTCATACACTATTGGTGGGAATGCAAAGTAGAACAGCCATTAGGGAAAAGAGCATGGAGGTTCCTCAAAACATTAAAAATATAACTACCATATTGATATGGTTTGAATCTATGTCCCTACCCAAATCTCATGTCAAATTGTAATCCCCATTTTTGGAAGAGAGCCTGGTGGGAGGTGATTGGATCACGGAGGCAGATTCCTCCCTCTCCTCTTCCCATGATAGTGAGTTCTCATGAGATCTAGTTCTTTAAAAGTGTGTGGCACCTCCCACTTCTCTCTCTCTTCCTCCTGTCCAGCCATGTAAGATGTGCCTGCTTCCCCTTTGCCTTCCACCATGATTGTAAATTTCCTGAGGCCTCTTCAGCCATCCTTCCTATACAGCCTGCAGAACCAAAAGTCAATGAAATCTCTTTTCTTTATGAATTACCCAGTCTCAGGTATTTCTTTATAGCAGTGTGAGAACAGACTAATAAACATATGATTCAGCAACCCCACTGCTGGGTGTATATCCAAAGAAGAGGATATCAGTATATCAAAGAGGTGTCTGCACTTCCATGTTTACTGCAGCATTATTCACAATGGCCAAGGTATGGAATCAGCCTAACTGTCCATCAACAAATAAATAAAGAAAATTCAATACATACACAAAATGGAATATTATTCAGCCATCAAAAAGAATGCAATCCTCTCATTTGCAACAACATGGATGGAACTGGACATCATTATGTTAAGTGAAATAAACTAGGCACAAAAAGCAAATATCACACATTCTTACTCATGTGGGAGTTTAAAAAGTAGATTTCATGGAAGTTGGGAGTAAAATGGTGGTTCACAATTACCCTGATTTGATTACTACACATTGTATATATGGATCAAAATATCATACATACCCCCAAAATATGTACAACTATGACATATAAATGTAAAAACCCAAAAATATATACACTGTCTAGGAATACATGACTAGGTAATAAAACACATATAAGTAAACCAAAGAAGTAAACATCATAAAAGTCAAAATGTTACCATTAGAGGGAAGGGACGGAGCCATGACCAACAAATGCAAATAGTACTTGCAAATTCTCTGTTTACTTGATTGAGATTTCATGAGTATTTATTTTACAACAATTTGTTAAGCTGTATGTTTATATTTTATCAAATATTTATATTTGTAATATTTCATTAAAAACTGAAGTGTTATGCTAGGGTAGGTAATGAGAAAAAGTATATATTATATCGACAAGAAGTCTAGATGGGTATGCAACAAATGAACAAATTCAGAATACTAATAAAAGAATGCATACTTTCATGATTATGTATAAAGATTCCTGCAAGACTTGATATCAGCTAAATGCCATTTGGTACTCAATTATGTAATCATCTAATAAACAGACTTAATGGCTCATTAATTATACCAGCATATTTGTATAAGTTAGCAGTTAGACTAAACATAGAAGGAAACAGTACTTGAGTAACAGAATTTATTTTTTTGCCTAACCATAATATTAAGGCTAGGTTTACAAAGTGAATAGAAGTATACGGGTTATTTTATATCCACCAATCTAGCAAAATGACCAGAAAAATATGTCTGAAAACATTCTTATTATTAGAATTATAAGCAACAAATTGTCAGGTTTTATTTTTGTTGGCCCCAATCCAAAGTTCTCAATTATTTAAAAAAAATCAGGTATGTATTTCACATATAAACTGGCTGAAAAAAAAAGTCAACAATTATCCATGTTAAATCCAAATTAACAGGTAATACAAGTTTTAATAGTATATTTTTAGATATTTTTAATGAAAAAGATAAAAGTATTAAAAATCCTTTAAAGTAAATTTATGTAAAGATATCAACAGTATATTAACAGGGAAATTTCAGAAAACAGAGAGAAAGAGAAAGATTCTGTGTGTGTGTGTGTGTGTGTGTGTATGTGTGTGTGTGTAAATTCACCAGAGCATCTCTGTGTATGTGTCTCTTAGGACACAGTTAGAAAAACAGAATAATTCCATCTATCCCACACAAAAACCTGCTTAGATTAGGCCTTATTAAGTTACTTTTACCAAGATAGAGAAGTTTCTGTACACCAAAGGAAAGACAGTAAAATTCCTAGCTGTTCCTTTATTCCCCATTTCATACAATGCTAAGCAATGTGCAACTATTATTCTACTATCATAATTTTAAGGCTCTCAGAGGCTCCAAAAGTCTAGTACCCTTGAGGATATGGGATGCTCTTTGAAGATGATACAGACATAACAGTTTGTTTGCTTGCGGCAAAGCTTTAGAGACACGGCAGGTGGCTAAAGTTGGGAAGTATCTAGACTTTTAGTAAATCTAGGAAAGCATTTGTACACTTGAGGTGATACTCAGTCAAGTGTCTTGCCTTCCTTGAGTCAGGTTTATCACCTTTCTCACTTTACCTCAGGCACTAAAGGCCAAGTCCTTATTTCTATTAGGAATCTTGTGCTACACATAAGTATGATCTTAGACAAATAATTTTCACAGAAACTTATCATCATTACATCTTCTCTTCCCCTTTTGTAATAAGTGAATTAAACCTTCTGTGAAGAAACACAGAAATCCCTAAACCATATTATGTAAATAAAATGGCCACAATTTATGAACTGTATGTATGCCCATTGGAAAGAAAAAACACAGTACAAGATGTCAATGGAGAGTTGCAAAATTTCTCCAACAGTCTTCTCACAGCAATAAAAAACTACCCAGATGTTTTTATGGCTGCTATCAAAACCCTCTGAAATACTAAACACAGACAATATGCACTATATGCTTCAGGAAACAAACTTCTCATATACACCAGAGAAGCTGGAAGTACTGGTCAATCTGCCCAATGTTCTTAGGTTTTCTTAAGCTTTACAATAGTGTATCTGTTCATTGTATGTAACAAGACATCATCAAGATAAAAATTTCTTCACAAGAGTGAATCAACACAGTCTCTATGACTGGGAAGATACTGCTGACTTGGCCAAATGTGAATGTCAGAAACAGGGTGCTTTCACCTGGCATGGACAACAACATATCTTTATCATTTTACCAAAAATTTGGTCTAGGGTAGCCTTGATTGTCCTACCAAACCAGAGGTTATCATGAAAAACTACTTCATTGATGATATAACATTAACTGGACTTAGGTGGGCAGAAAGTAGCTGGTACTCTATACGCTTTAGTAAAACAAGAATTCCAGAGGGTAAGTAATCCATAAAAATTGAAAGGCTTGCCGTCTCAGTAGTTTCTGAGTTCTAGAATCACCTGTAAAATGCATGACAAATTGCTACATCTCACATTAATTACCACCAAGAAAATGGCACAAAGCATGATTTTAGCCTCTTCCAATTTTGGAAGCAACTTCTATAATATTTGGGTGTACTGCTCAGAACTACTTATGACATCACCTCTAATTCTGTCAACTTTATGACCTACAGCAAAAACAAAGAAACAAACAAAACTCATGCAGCCTCCAAGTTCAGATAGTCTACGACTTGGGCCTTTACTCCAGCAGGTTCAATGCTGGTCATGGTTTCAATGACAGATTGGATAGTACAGGAACTTCTGACAAGGTGCAGTACGAGATCACACACAGATTTCTAGGATTTTGGAGTGAATCTATATTCCCTTTGTTAAATAACTATTCTTACTTTGTGATCCTCAATTTGATAAACATAATTTTGAGCTCCCACCATCATGGCCACTTTGCACATAATCCCATTCGAGCAAGCACTAGGGCAGCTGAGGAAAGAGACTGACCTATCAATGCAAGGGATTATTTTGCCTGCTTTGCAGGAAGAGGAAGCCCTTAAAGAAGATTCACAAATCAAAATTATTCCCTCAACCTGTATGCATTCTCAGAGGACCATCTATATACTTTTTTCCACCAATCTTCTCATACTATTACACAAGTTTTTTTTAATTCTGAGCCCCGACCATCTAGCCCAACCATTAGCAATGGTCTATAAATCTATACAAATCAGTACCTGAAGTCTCAACCATCTCCAAAGTAAATAAGCAGATATGCTACTTCAAAATTTTGCCTCTTTGAAAAGTAGTCCAATTCTAGCAGGTACTAATATATTATATGATACAACCTATAAATCAGATTTAGTAACTGTTTTTCTTCCCTGGTTACCTAGTTAGAGAAAATTTCCCATGAGCCAGAGGTGTACATTGTGAATGTGAGTCATATGCTCATACAATTCACTTGTGTTATCAGGGCTACTTTAAACTTATCTTACAAATGTCACTTTCACTTGATGGTGGAGTGCTACCGTGCACATATAAACTATATTTTAGAAAGTCATGTAATGCACAATGACAGACTGGTTGCCAAATTTGTATAGGAAATATCTGTGAGTTGAACAATATGGATTCCCTCATCAGAGATGATCTGACTACAGCTATTATTGGACATTCAGATTGCTACAGGCAGAGACAAACCCTGGACTCAGAAGATAGTAAATAACCTTGGGGAGACCAACAAGCTACCTAGTGGCAGGGTGATTACATTAAAAATGCCTTCTTACACCATACACAAAACTTCACATCCTTGGCTACTATGTTTTTCTATCAAGCATTATCTTACTACGGACTTTCTAGGGGTGATGGCATCCATAAAACACTGTTTCTGGTCAAGAAACTAGTTTAACAATTAAAAAAATGTAAGGCACTGAGCAAATATTCACTGGTCTTATGATGTACCCTAGCTCCCAGAAGGAGATGATCATAGATATTGGTTGAATGACATGTTGAAAACTCAGTATGATATCATGTAGGACACAACACTTTGGAAAACTGAGGTGCTATCCCACAAAATGCTCTGAACTAGAAACCAATATATGATGTTATTTCTCTTATACCTGTAATATATGAGTCGATGAACTAAAGAGTAGAAGGGAAAATGATTTTCTTTGGTTTTCTAACACTTTAACTTTGTGAAGGGTGGTAAGAAAGTTGATGGTTTTGAGATCTTATCCAAACTAGCGTACTTCTACTAAAACTGATAATTCAAACTTTGCTCTAACCTTTAAAGCTTCTCATAACCCTGAACCAATAGCAGAAAAAGCTAACCGCGTTGGCTAGAGGAATTGACCATTATGATCAGTGAAAGGAAGATTGCTCGTATGCAATGGAGGCAGAGGTAAATAAAGCCTGGTGCCCCAGGGATCCTCTGCAGCACCTACTAGTACTGCCATATCTAGTGATAAAAATTGATGGAAGACTAATGCGAACCAATACAGACAAAATGACAAAGGGCTCAAGAACCTCAATAACAAAGCTGTAGATATTAAAAAAACAAAACTTAGATATGGACAATATATAGCATCCTAACCAGCTAGAGTTGTTTGAATTACAAGAGAAACAGATTGGGTAGAAGGGGAAAAGCTATAAATACCCACTAACACCACATGTCCACTTATAGAGACAAAGACTGTACTAACTAACCATATTTTAAACTTTGCTCTGTTAAGTAAGCATTTATCTATTAAAAAGGAAATTTATAATTTCCTTTTTCTCTATCTCTCCCCTGCCTTATGTAGGGTGTTAATTTTGTAATTTAGTCTATAGGTTAAAGGATATGAAGATACGACTAGAACTAAAGTAACAAAGAAGAAAAATCACCAAATAAATACTGATGGGATTCTAGGTTTTCCTGTTAGGGAAGAGGGTAAGGCCATTTTTGTTGTGGAAGGAAAATTATATACTGTATTAGCTGAAAGAATGTTACTGCTATTACTGTTGACTGAAACTTTAATGCTCTGAGGTTTAAATGACTCAAAATATTCAAAGAGCTTAGACTGGTCCTGCCAACAGTAAGCACTCTTATAACTATTGGACATTAGTACTGAATTATTATATTTTGTAATAACAATCTTGGGATAAATTACTGCGAGATATATAGAAAAACTAAGCAAATGAAAAATAGGAATAAACGATTCCTTACTAATTCTAGAAGAAACAAATTGGGTAAGGAAATAAAATATAATCACAACATATCTTTGAATTGGCAGTGAATAACATTTAACCATTTTCAGCATAGTATCCCTTCTCTCAGGGGCAGTTAGTATCTCTGATTCATTTATTTTCCAGAAGGCAAAACCCTCCAATGTTCTGCTTAGTCAGGAGAAAAACAGTCCCTCTGCTAAATGGTGTAGGAATGCAGGAAATCTGAAAGCATAACTGAGTCTTATAATTGGAACTAGTCTTATTATTGACAAGGTTAGACTTTCACCTAATCTTCTACTTTCATCTGCATTCTCAGTAATGCCCTTAATTCCTAGTAATTCTAGAATGTCGTAATATGCAAATAAGTAGCTTTTGCGTTTTCCCTACTGCTAGCTTGGGTTTTAGCTTTCTTGTCCTAATAAATCAGTTACAACTCGTCCATTGGTTTTTCAGCTCCTGAAATTATATTGTGGAAGCCTCCATCCCATTCTCACCTTGAAAAACTTCCTCCCATACATCCCTTCCTACGGAGAAAGTGGTTCCATGAAAACAAGGGAGTAAACCAGGATAGGTAATTGGATCCCAGGTAACAGGGGATCTAACCCAGAAGAGAGAAAAGAAATTTCCAGGATGATGATGAAGGGAAATCCCATGAAGGCTGATGCTCAGGGCCAAAAAAAAAAAAAATCCTTCAGTACAAAGTGGAACAAAAGAATGTGATAAAAGAAAAAAAATAGATTATCTGATTCCTTTTAGCTGGTTGAGAGTTTATGTTTTCACAAATACGAATAGGATATTGTCCCTGCCCTCAGGAATGTGAAAGCCTTATAGTTATAAAACATAATTGGAAAGAATGATTGTAGGGCACCTTGACATATATTTTGTGAAGCAGTATAATATATGGGTTAGGCATTACATTCTTTGGAACCGGTCTATCTGGATTTAAATACCAACAATCCCAATTACCAGTTGTGTCACTTTAATTGAATGGCTTAACTTCTCTGTGTCCCAGTTGAAGCATTTGTTTCAAAAAACAAAACAAAACAAAGGAGATATTAAGAGTATCTACTTCAAAAGTTTGTTCTGAAATTGAGTGACTTCAATATAAAACCAATACAAATACCTGAGACATAATGAGCACTATATTAGTATTATGCAGTAGCAGAGGTTAGCAATATATTTTTAGGATATAAATATCCTAGGGATATATTACTAGTATGTACGCTGAACATAAAGTAAATGTAAAATGTAAAATATCATGCAATTATTAACTCCAAGAAAAGTAAAGTTTTAAGAAAAAGGATACATAGTCATATTACTTAAGCTACCAATAAATAATATTTATAGACATTATAATAGAAGCTTTTAATAGAGATTTAATCAAGAATATGATAAAACTATAGCACAGAGAGAGAAAGAGAGCCAATGAAATCTAAGTCCTAAGCTTCTAAATCCCTAAAGATAAGAGATGAAAGCTGAAAGTTAAAAAAATCAAGATAGTGTAAGTGTGTTATTTTTAAACCTGGAGATGAATCCTCCCCCTGACAAAAACACAACAAAACAAGGAATTAAAAGTGGCAGCCTCTGAGGAGTGGAACTTGGGAGTGCAGTAGAATGGGTAGAGGATTACTCTTCATTCTTAAAAACCTTCCCATACTTTTTGACTTTTTAAACTATGTATACTTATTACTTCAATAAAAATAAAAAGTAGTGATCAGTAGATATCACACAGACCATGAACTATTATCTTCTCTAGCTGCTCTGCCAAAAAGATAAATACGGGCTCTGGGCTGGAAGTGGAAAGGAAACTGAAGCCACACAGAATCTGGACCTTTATTTGGCCTTTGCTTTTGCTCCAACAGATAAAACGAAAACAAACATATTTGTTTTCTAAGCTCTAAATTGTCTTTTTTAAAAACTTATGTTCACCTTATTAAATTTTATCTCTAATGTAACAAAACTGAATTAGTATGATTTAATTGTTGTCATAAAGAAAAATATTTGAGGTAAATAAGTTTTTTTTTGAAAGAAACAAATGCCAATTTGACATCCCAAAGGAATTTATCTTGTTTACATTAAAAACCTGAAATAAAATTCCTTCTGGGTAAAAGATTTCAGCTTAACCATAGGAAGCTGGCATTTTTGACATCCAAAAATGGAAAGGTACTCAGGAACAAATCACAGCATACTCAATCAGAACTTCAGGGCAAGGAATTATCACCAGGGTCAGTCCAGAGCCCTAAGACTCAGAGGATTTGCATGCTGAACATTAAGACTGACACAGTGACTCTAACTGAGCATTTCCAACAGATAATATATTGTTACATGATATTAATATCGTATTTAATATAATTTTATATTTAAATATTAAATATCATTACATTTAATATTAGTGTTCATTATATTGACCCAATAAACGTTTATATGTTTACATGTTATGTCTATATATTATAAAATGTAAATACACTAATTAAGGGCTTCTTATGCACTAGAAAAAAATGCTTGTAACATGTTTGATTCTAGAGCCCCAAGTAGTTTACAGACATCTAATTTATCATTGTAACACTATACACAGCTGCATAGCATGTCAGCATTACCCAGGAGACATCAATATATCTTTGAATATGCACCAAAAAAAAGCACAACTAGCATATCGTAGTTATAATCAAAAGAGCAGTCTAAGGACAAGATATGCATATACCAGCTCACACTAACCATATTGTGAGCCCTCCCTGGGGTTTTCTCATCAGTCCTGAAGAGACTGCTAGGCCCAGAACATATGCCCTAAGTAAGCCAGGACACTAAGAATTATGTCCAATTATGGACAAGATACATTGTTTTGCTTCAGTTACAAAGGGACATTCCCAACTAAATGCCCATTTTTGCGTGAAAACAGGCATTTAGCATCACTGCAAAGAGGTAGATTTTAAAATACCACACACTATATAATTTCTTCCACCTAGCCCAGTACACACACACACACACACACACACCTCTCCTTCCCCTGCCACCCTTCTTCCCACTCCTTCCCAATTTCCCCACAAGCCTCTCGCTCTTTTTCTCACCTGACCTCCCTCCTTGCCTTCCCACCAGTTCCAACCTCCCTCCTTCCCCCTCCACCTCATCCTTGCCTCATTCTCTCTCCACCTCATCCTTTCTTCCTACTCTCCCATGCTCCCTCCTCCTCCCTCTCCCTGCCCCCCACCATTCTTCCCTCTGTCTTCCTTCCCACCTCTCCTCCAAACACACATCCTTCCCCCCACACACATCCACTCTCTCTACCCTGACACATACCCACTCTCTCTACCCCCACCCCACATCTACCTACTCTCCCTTCCCTCTTCACTGTCCTCCTCCCCACTCTAATTTTATTTCTGGAAATGAAAATCAGTGTCTCCTGTATGTGAAATGTTTATTTGAACTATCTAGAGGGATAAAATAATCTGTGAGATGAGGGACTAGCCTTTTCATCTGGTTTGGGACATATTTTGGATATGGTGAATCCCCTAGGAGTTTACGTAAAACCCAAAGCAAATCTCACCAGAAACATAACTCTCTGTTCTTAATTACTATAAACTTTCTACATTGCTGTTAAAATATTATCACATCATTAATGTATGGAGGCGGGCATTTGTCTGGGGTAACTGGAATGATTCTATGAAGTTTCGTCTTAGCTGTCTATCATTTCCACTTGAAAGAATTCCAAACATGTTCTTGGTTTATCTCACAACTACAGTCATAAGCTCCTTCTCTTTATCCTGTCACTTTATTCTAGTACTAATTTAATATATACAGGGAAGAAAAACATTTCTTTTCTATTAACAGTCTAAATAATTCCATGTGTACATCACCATAAATTATACTTTTACAAACTCTAAGCAAATACAATATGTGTATGCATATATATATATATATATGCACATATATGTATGTGTTTGGTTAAGATACATATGCATGTGTGGATACGTAATATACATTTACATATATACATATATTTGGATATATACACATATCTACACATATGGAAATTTTTGTTCTATACATGCATGCACATCCATGTGCACACATATGTATCTTACTTAACCAAACACATTTCATTCCCCTAACATAAAATTTTTCCTTCTGATTGGCACACACAAAAGTAGCAGAAATGTAAATACCAATTCCCTTTCTGTCTGCTATCAAAACCAAAAGAAGAACATAAATTACATACAGTAACCACACCCTCAGATCTGAAACTTTCAATTTTTAATACACATACAACCATAACTGGAGAAAAGAAATAGGGAGCAGGGTCAGCTTGCCAATAAATTCTGTAAGAGCTGCAAAGAATGAGCGGAGTCTATAGGAGGACTGCTCACTTACTCTATGTAACAAATTCAGATCTGTGTTTTACAAAATGTTCTGGATCGCCTGCGGTTGGATATTAGTTGGAGCTTTTGTAAACACACAGAGTATGGTTTGTGGGCACGTGTTGATTAATATTGAGTGTTAACTTGATTGGATTGAAGGATGCAAAGTATTGATCCTGGTGTGTCTGTGAGGGTGTTGCTAATGGAGACGAACATTTGAGTCAGTGGGCTGGAGAAGGCAGACCCACCCTCAATCTGGTGGGCACCATCTAATCAGCTGCCAGCGAACATAAAGCAGGCAGAAAAACGTGAAAAGGCAAGACTGGCCTAGGCTCCCAAGCTACACCTTTCTCCCATGCTGGATGCTTCCTGCCCTCAAACATTGGACTCCAAGTTCTTCAGTTTTCAGACTTGGACTGGCTCTCCTTGTTCTTCAAGCTCGCAGACAGTCTATTGTGAGACTTGTGATCATGTAAGTTAATACTTCATAAACTACCATATATATATATATATATATGGTATATATATGTGTGTGTGTACACACACACACACACACACACACACACACACATCCTATTAGTTCTATCCCTCTGGGGAACCCTGACTAATACAGATTTTGGTACCAGGAATGGTTCAAGAGGAATAGAATATTAAGGATGTTTTTTCATTGGTTTTGGTTTCTGGAGTTGGCTGCTTAACATGATTAGATCCAAAATGCTAAGGACTCTACTTGTAATAGTATGGAGAACACTGATATTAGTATGGAGAACACTGTAATAGTATGGAGAACACTAATAGTATGGAGAACACTGGTATGAACTCTTTAGAGAGTTACACAAAATAAATACATTTGACACTCCTGATTCACCGCTCATGAGAGACAAAGACTTTAGTGACGCTACACAATACCTTTGATCATATGTGGAGAACCAAGGAACATAATGAAGCTGGTTGGTTGCTCCTAAGTTCAGTGGACAAACTGATTAAAGAAAATGATGAACTCAGGGATTCTGTCTCCTGGTTTCAGAAGCTGAGGCTCAAATCTGCTAAGATTACCCAAAGTGAATGGCTAATTTCCTGTAGAGAAAGAGCTGAAATTGTAGAAAAAACACACTCAAGCTCTTATGCAAGTGGCTGACATGCAACAAAAGGTGCATGCACAGCCTTACCAGGTGTCTACTGTTAAAGTGAGGGCATTGATTGGAAAAGAATGGGACCCTGCAACTGGGAATGGGGATGTGGGGGGGGACCACGATGAAGCTGAGGACACTGAGTTTGAAAACTCAGATGAAACTTTTGCCAGAAGAAACAGCTTCCCCACCCCCAGTAGTGGCAACCTCCCCTCCCCGACCCATGCTGCCATCAGCCTTTCCACCTTTGTCTGAGGAGACAAACCCTGTGCTGCCTGAGGCAACAGTGATGGCCTCCCCTGAAATAGTTGCCCAGAAAATAATGTTGATTCTCCTCAGGAACCACCTCCAACACCCCTGTTTACTTCTAAACATATAACTAAAGTCCTGGCAGGCCTCTAGAGGTGAGGTTGAGATTGTGACCCAAGAGGCGGTGCGCTACACTAGAAAAGAACTGCTTGAGTTCTCTAATCTATATACACAGAAATCTGGAGAACAGGCATGGGAATGGATATTAAGGGTATGGGAAAATGGTGGGAGGAACACAGAGTTGGATCAGGCTGAATTTATTGATTTAGGTCCACTAAGTAGGGACTCTGCTTTTAATGTTGCAGCTCTGGGAGTTAAAAAAAAAAAAGTCTAATAGTCTATTTGCTTGATTAGCTGAAATATGGATTAAATGATGGCCCACTGTGAGAAAGCTGAATATGTCTGAACTCCCTTGGTTTAATGTAGAGGAAGAGATGCAAAGTCTTAGGGAGACTGAGATGTGGAGTGGATTAGTAACTAGACCTACTCATCCCAGCTGGGAGGGTGCAGAAGATATACCCTTGACCAGTGCCTTCTGAAACAGATTTGTGAGGGCTGCACCTGCATCTCTGAAGAGCTCTGTAATTGCTCTTCTCTGTATGTCAGATCTAACAGTGGGAACTGAAGTCATTCAACTACAAAATTTAAATACAATAAGAATAATTGGATCCCGATGTGGCAAGGGCCAAGTGGTGGCACTCAACCATCAAAGGCAAGTGGGCCTAGCTACCGCAATGGACAACAGAGACAAAGCAGCAAACAGAATAGTCTGACTCATGCAGAGCTCTGACATTAACTAATTAATCACAATGTTTCTAGAAGTGAAATTGACAGGAAGCCTAATGCGTTCTTGCTTAATTTATGTTAGCAGAAAATTTTTAGGTCAAATGGACAAAAGACTAATTTGAATTATAAAAACAGAGAATCATGGCACCTCAATCAATTTTCAGACTGGAGCCAGTTTACAGACCCAGAACCCCTTGAGTGAAGGAGAGACTGGGTTCCCCTGAGGAAGCACCCCACTTCAGTACCAACAATCTATGCTGTGACTATTCCTCCCATGCTTCCCTAAGGAGACCTCTGGCTTTGTACCAGGGTAACTGTGCACTGGGGAAAGGAAAATGATCACACACACACACACACACACACACACACATATATGTATATCCTGTAAGTTCTGTCCCTCTAGGGAACTCTGACTAATACAGGGCATATTGAGTTTGTGGAGCTTGCATGATAGACAGATTCAAATGCCACACAAAATTTGCAAATATGCTCAGGACAGGCTTAGGGCTGGACATACAGATATAAGGGTAGTCAGTAAAGAAGAGGTCAGCCTGGCACAGTGGCTCATGCCTGTAATCCCAGTACTTTGGGAGACCGGGGTGGGCAGATAACGAGCTCAGGAGATCAAGACCATCCTGGTTAACAGGGTGAAACCCCACCTCTACTAAAAATACAAAAAATTAGCTGGGCGTGGCGGCCCGCACCTGTAGCCCCCAGCTACTCAGGAGGCTGAGGCAGGAGAATGGTGTGAACCTGGGAAGCAGAGCTTGCAGTGAGCCGAGATTGTGCCACTGCAGTCCAGCCTGGGAGACAGAGCCAGACTCTGTCTCCAAAAAACGAAAAAAAAGAAGTGATCATTGAAGCCACTGTAGATAAAATGGAGGGTGAACTAAAGACATAACTCTAGAAGACAATTCTAATTGAAAGTTAAATAAAGGAGGAGAATAAAGAATTAGCAAAAATGAATGACACAAAGGAATCCAAAAATAAAGAGGAACAAAGTCACTGAGGGTGCCAAAAAGACTGTATCTAAGAAAGTATGGCACTTAGCAAAGACTCAATAAATATTTTTTGAATGAATGAACAAAAATGAAAGGAATACATTACGTTAAGTAGGCAGAATATAAAACGCTACAGAGACGTCAAGAAAATTAAATCATAATAAGGGTATAGATAAAAATACATAAGGTTGGAAAATGTGCCCATCCTTTGACTTAGCAAGTGTACTTCTACGGATTTGTTGCGGAGCAACAACTATAAACATCAAGATATTTATCCATAGACATTTATAACAAAAACAAAAACCTACGTGTGTAAAAACAGAAAACTGGGATTCAATCATGTACTGGAACATTATTTAATCCTTTAAAATTATGACACAGATTAATATTTATAGGTGTGAATGGATAATTTTAATACTTAAGTAAAAAAAGGAAGTCTCAAACAATAACACTCCTATTTTTCCAAAAAAAAAAAAATCTGTAGCTAAAAGTCAAAATATGAGCATAATAGGGTTAACAGTGGTTACCATGAAGAGGTCAGGTAATGAGTGTTGCTTTCTCCTTTGGTTTTCAGTATTCTTGAATTTTTCTATGTAAACAAGAATTGTTTGATTAAATTAGAATTTTGAATTAGTTACTGATGTTTTCAATCAGTAATCGATTGTTTTCTTTTTATTAACTTGAAAAAATAAATTCTAGATATGCATGTATATGTATGTATGTATATATATGTATATAAAATCTAAAATGTGGATGGTTTTGTCATCATGTTATATTCTAATTTATGATATTAAAAAAAGATTACACAAGGTAATTGTGAGATTATTTCTTATTACTAAGGTTAATCACATTTAAGTCTAGTTAGCAACTGGGTCACTAGAAATAAATAATTTGGCGATTTGCTGTGATGAAATACTAACATTTGGCTATGTTTGCTACTTGTTAAAATAACCAAACTGCTTTTAATTACACTAAAACAAATATGAATTTTTTAAAAACAAATATGAATTTTTAACTTTTCGTATTAAAGTCATCATTTCAGAGGTGAGACTTTTTTTTTACAAAGAAGCTAATGATGTATAAAACTGTTCACTGTACTGTATATAAAATTTACTGTTGGTGGGTAAATGTAAAATAATAACAAACAGCAAATGATTAATTTTAAAGGCTATTCTGTAAGTATAGACTCCCGAGTTTTGTTTTTAAGAAAATTAACAATAAATGGGCCACATTATAGTTTCAAATGAGCAAAGAAGAAATAGGTTTTAGGAGAACTATATTAACATTTTTAAACCATGCTAAATTGTAATATATATTTAACTAAGAGTTACTATATAAGATTTAAGTTGTGTAAACTAAGTACATCTTTAGCACTGAAGACCATTCAAAGTAAAAAAAAAAAAAAAAAGCTGCAATTCTACAGCCTATAATAAAACTTAATGTGGTCAGTTTGATATAAAGAAAACTATTAATATTAAATGATGATATAATGTTTCCCCACGAAATTTACAGTTTTTGTATTGAAATAAAATGTCCAAGAAGGAATATAACATTCCTCTAAACCTACTAAAACTGGTTAAGAAAAGTTCAAGATTCTAAGCCTTGGGCAGTATCAAAAGTTTCCAGGTAACTGTTTTAACCAATCAGCAGATTTAACAAATAAATGCTAATCAAAGAACTCAAAACGATCTGTCAATGTGGTAGACATGAAAGTAGAAGAAAATAATACTCCCTTAGGAAACTGAAGTTGTATTCAGAAAGAAGAAATAAATAAAATATTAAATCTGTGGGAAGGACCAAAAAGGCAAGAGACATGCAAACTGAAGACAAGATCAGAATGGGCTATAAGTAACTCATGGAGCAAGCTTTGTGTTGAAGGATGGGTTGAATTTGTACAAGTAGACAAAAGCAAAGACAGTAGTCAAGACATAAAAAACAAGTATAGAGGCAGGAATAAATGCTGTTTTGTCCTTGAGGGAGATAAGGAGTCTAACCTCCTCGGAGCATTAGTTCAGGCTAAGGAAGGGTAGGAACTATTGTACACAGGAAAGGTAGAAATATATTAAGGTAATCCACACAATGGTGTCCAGAATTGCCAGTAACTTAAATGATAAAAAAGATGGGTGACAGCTTTATAAGAACGTGTTTCTTTTCTGCCTCAATTACCTCAGATTATTTGATTAACTTAATATCTTACTCCTCACTAGATAACAAGGTTAAAGAGAATGAGCACCACATCTGATTCACTCATCATTGCATCCCCCATACTGGCACAGTCCATAACTCAGAATGCGTGTTCAATAAATACTGGTTGAATAAATATAGAAGAGTAAATTTTACAATTGTAAATCTTACTGTATAGTCATCGTAAAAGGCACTTCATATATTAGGTCACTACACTGAAAAATGCAGATTAGTTTATTGTTTTTTTTTTTTTTTTGAGACGGAGTCTCGCTCTGTCACCCAGGCTGGAGTGCTGTGGCCGGATCTCAGCTCACTGCAAGCTCCGCCTCCCGGATTTACGCCATTCTCCTGCCTCAGCCTCCCGAGTAGCTGGGACTACAGGCACCCGCCACCTCACCTGGCTAGTTTTTTGTATTGTTTAGTAGAGACGGGGTTTCAGCGTGTTAGCCAGGATGGTCTCGATCTCCTGACCTCGTGATCCGCCCGTCTCGGCCTCCCAAAGTGCTGGGATTACAGGCTTGAGCCACCGCGCCCGGCCTAGTTTATTGTTTAATCACCCTCCTGGGGAGGGAGGAAGATAGGGTCTCTGACACATGAGGGTAGGTTAGCAAATGGGCAAAGGAACTACTTTTTAACACAGGTGAGGACAGGGGAAGTGGGCAGTTGACAAGAGCATGAATGTCTTCATCTATCA
Source organism: Colobus angolensis palliatus (assembly GCF_000951035.1). Classification (NCBI taxonomy): domain Eukaryota; kingdom Metazoa; phylum Chordata; class Mammalia; order Primates; family Cercopithecidae; genus Colobus; species Colobus angolensis. Next base: position 3,829,465 of record NW_012115300.1, on the reverse strand, counting down.
TAGTAGAGTTGATCAATACTGTCCAAAAGTGAAAAATCACGCTCAAACCTCTTGAAATGTTTTACATCATCTTTTCTCCTGACCTTAGAGTAATCGCTTAGAAAATAAAGACCCCCAGAGCGAAAAAACAGTAATCTGAAATTCAGCAATTCCTTCAGTCTCATGCTGGGGCTTCTTTTTTTTTTTCCCTATAAAATTCAGTTCAAATTTAAAGTGGCAACTGTACTATAATTCTATTCGTATAAAAGAATTTATTTTTATATATCTGTATATCTTTCTGTCTGTATATATATAGAAAGAGGTCTAGAATGATTTATCACAGTGTTAATGGTGACAGTTTTAGAATTATAAGGAATTTCATTTCATTATATTTAATTTTCTGCATTGGTTAATTTACTTACAATAAAGACAAATTGTTTTAAAAAACAGAAAAAAAGTTACGATGACTTTCACGATTAAGCAATTAAAGAGATGGCTGGGTCACTTAACGAGATAGAAATGAAAGATTTATTTTGTTTGTTTTCGTAGAAGGAGGTTTGGGAGACCCAAGAGTTCAATTATGAACATGTTTAAACGAGAAATGTATAAATTGAGATGTCAGAAGGCAGGTGTATATACAGGTCTGGTAGCTGAAAAGAAAGGTTTGGGCTAGAGATATAAATGGGGGCATCTACTAGCATGTAAACGATATTTAAAGGCAAACGTTTAAGTGGAATAAATTAGGAGTAGAGTATACAGAAAGCTAGGATCCTTGGACCTGGGCCAAAGACTAAATCCTGAGCATTCCAACATTCAGAGTTTGCCTAGAGAATGAAAAAAAAAAAAAAAGAAAGAAAAACTGCAGCAATAAGAGTGTGTGATAGCACAGAAATGAAGAGAATTTTTCACATAGGAAAAAAAAATGGTCTACTATATCAAATGCTACTGGCAGTTATAGTAAGATAAGAAAAGAGAAGAATGCACTAGAATCATCAGCATGGAAGTTACAAGTGATCTAGCAATGAGCAGGATGAATAGTTCTGACAAAATTATAAAGTCAATGTCAAATCAAAGTGAGTTGAGTAAATACAGGTTAGGAACTGAGGACAGTTCGTATAGACATATTTTGCTATATAGATCAGTGGCTGCAAGGAGACACAAGGTCAAGGGTATTTCTCTGTGTGGTTTGTTGTATTTCATTGTAAGACGGGACATATGAAGGCATGTCTTCACACTAATAGGAATGATGTAGAATAAAAGGATAGGTTGGAAGAGGGAGAAAAGGGGTAGGGGTGAAGAGGGGAGGTTAATCAAAGGAGCACCCTTCTTGAATATTAGTCATTTACAATGTAAGATTTGTAAGATCTTAGCAAATTAAAATTCAGACCTTTAAACAGAATGTGATGCTGTTCATGCCACATTTCACTAAGCCTCATATTAGCTTCATCTGAGTGTTGTGATAAATAAGTTGTATCAAGCATTACACTTAATGCTACTGCTACAGTTTTGAGGCAGAAGAAAATATAAAGTAAATGGAACAAACAGTGATAAACATAGATTCAGACATATTAATGGATAATCCACTGAAGAGAAAGCTACAAGGAAGGCTTAACTAGAAACAAACAAAAATACTGTGGGAATAGGAAAGAAACATATGGGTAAAAATCCCAAACACATAGAAACACAAGATTTATGAATAATGCAAACCTATGATCTAGATTTATCACCATTAGATATCAATGACCAACAACAGACAGAAAATAGTAGAAAAATGAAAGTAAATTATTAGTTTAAAATATATGACTTACAAATACACCTGAATTAAAGATTATTATGAATAGGAATCTCAAAACCTAAATTTATGAAAGAAAAACTTGTTAAAAAGCAAATAAAGTTAAAATACAAACTTTTTCTCAGAAAGCAATTTTGTCATTTTCTCTTTTTGAATGCTGATATAAAACAAGCAAATTACTAGGCAGCATGTTTATGACTACTGAGATACAGAAAAAATGAGGACAAAAATTATTTCATAGTAAAACACGAAAATAGCATAGGTCAAGCAGATATAAAGAAGGACACGAAGAATTGCTATTAGAACTATTACTACTACTGTTTTTACAGAGCTTTCTGTGTGCCAGGTACTATTTTAAGAAAATATAAAGTAAATGGAACAAACAGTGATAAACATAGATTCAGACACATGAATGGACAATAACTCTACATGGAAAATAATGTAATTATCCTCCACTTTACAGATGAGTAACTGAGACCCCATCTCACACAACCAGCAAAGAAAGAGCAGGCAGTTTGACCACAAGTCCATGTTGCTAACCACCATATTGCACTATTCTATTATATCTATCAACAACAGGATAGTAAATTCTTTAGAATAGGATAGAATGATAACATTTGGATATTATGAGAAAGCACATACTATGAAAATTAATGTATGTTATTCCCAGGAGCATTTCACTTCTTGGATTGCTTTTCATTAACTTAATAAAGTCCTATTGTTAAATCTTCTTCCAAAGAACACTACAGAAAATATTATTCCACACAAGCAAGAAAATATACAGGAAAAAAAAAAGAAATTTACTCAGTATATCAACAACAAGAGGCCAAAATCGATGTTCTATAACTGCAAAACTCAGAAACATACTTGCTATGCAAAAGGAAATTCTACTGAATGAAGCTTTTCCTAGTTTAACCCATCAAAACTTGCTATCTGATGTATCTGAGACTATACACTAAAAATTAAAATTTAATGTGAAAACACATTTTGAGATAAAGGGCACACCACCCAAAGAACTATAATAGCAGCACCTTTGTTATACCTCCAATGAACTATAAAGTCCAAACACGAAGTTCATCTACTAATATACAGTTTTTAAAAAGTTAAAAATACACTATCATCACAGAATTCTAACTTTAGAAAAATAATTGCTTCCTTTCTTAGGTGGTGAATTATCATTGATCTCCCTCAAGTCTAAAAAAGTTACTTTGCTAATAGAAAAGAAAGAAAAATAATGAAACTATGGAAATGAAAATTTTCCTTAATTCAGCTGCTTTTAAAGGTAGTAATTTACAGGTAGGGAAGCAAATTATAAGTTTACATATGAGCAAAACGCTGCGAATTTCACGAGTCCCTATAGCCCTACCAACTATGACTTATTTCCCATTTGAATATGGGAAATAAAATATCAAGGAACATGAACTCAACTAGAAAGATTTAAACTTCAGGCAAAGTTGAAAAGTAATGATTAACACCAAAGAGCAAAACTTGGGCCTCAGGATAAATCATCCATTTCTAAGCCTCTTTTAAGGGTATATTGTGACAAGAATCTAGCCAAATACCAACCCAGGGAAGGTCAAGTTGACTCCTAAGTAAACTAAATGAAATAGTCCCCAAAATGCCTCTATTAAATTAAGGAATGGGAGACACTATAATAATACAGAATCCAAATTCAGACAAAGGCCATGGTACAAACATCTAATTGCCATAATTTACTGTGTCTATAACGTTACAGGAAGACAAATTACCTTTAAGCATGCTTTTAAATATTAGCTAATTTTAAATACTTTTTAAAAGTAGATAGGACAAATGCTTATTTTTTATGGAACATAAAATATAATATCAAAAGTAAAATGTAGCACTTTACCTTAGACCAAAGATATGTGATTGTTCATAGTTGAATAAAGAACGAATCTTAGCTTCAGAATTCAAAATTATAAGTCTATCAATAATATCCTGAAAAAAAAAGAGACAAAGTGAGGCTGTACTTAACTGAAATCATTTAAAGAAAATTAAGTCAACAACAATTTATTTAGAATTGTGGCTCTCAAATTTGGCTTTATAAATAAATCACCTGAGGAGCTGTAAATAATAATAATAATAATAATAATAATGATAATAATGTAATGTCTGGGTCCTAACTCTCAAAGTTTCTGAATTAACTGGTCTGAGCGTGGCCTAGATTTACATGAGGACTGTAAAAGTTTCCGAAGTGAATCTAGTGTTCAGCCAAAGTGGAAAACAGTGATTTTGACCCTACTCTGGCACTAGTGAGCACCTTATACCATCAGTTAAATATTGATAAAATTGCCAAAAATGTAAACTACTTTGAAAAACAAATATAAAATCCACAAATTAGAAGAATGAATAATGTATCCAAATATTGTATCTAGTAACTATTTGAGATTTTCTTAATAGAGATTATCTGGCTCATGTAAATCAGCAGTTTCCAACCCCGGTTGAACATTAGAATCACATAGGGAACTTAAAAAAGATACAGAGGTGCCCAGGTTCAACCCCGGGTCGATTAAATCACTACGTCTAGGGGTGGGATTCTGGCATTAATACTCTTTTAAAAGCTCCCTGTGATGTTCCAGTGTGTTGCCAAGGCTTCAAAACCACTAATGCAAATACACACAGAACCTGATGATCTAAGTGCCAGCAGTTGTCCTAGCACTGACAATTTTAGCCAATCACACAATTTTGAACATGTTTTAAAAGGCTTTCTTGGCCGGTTGCAGTGGCTCATACCTGAAATCTCAGCACTCTGGGAGGCCAAGGCTGGCAGACCACGAGGTCAGGAGTTCGAGACCAGCCTGGCCAACATGGTGAAACACCGTCTCTAGTAAAAAAAAAAAAAAAAAAACAGGTGTGGTGATGGGTGCCTGTAATCCCAGCTACTCGGGAGGCTGAGGCAGGAGAATTGTTTGAACCCGGGAGGTGAAGTTGCAGTGAGCCAAGATCGTGCCACTGCACTCTAGCTTGGGTAACAAAGCAAAACTCTGTCTCAGAAAAGAAAAAAAAAAAAAAAAGAAGTCTTTCTTTCTATAATTCCCTGCTTTTACGTATATCTTTGGGTTCAGGCCTAAGAAATTTATTCATGGACAAATATCTATCTCTCTCATTGCTCATTTTCCTGACCAAGAAACTTGCTACTCTCCAATGAGTTTAAATTCAGGATATTTCTGTTACCAATAGGGCAAAAGACGAAAGGTTTTACTAGGGAGTAAAGTCACATAATATTTATTGAGGGATTTGTGGCTTATGATACAAAGACTATTTCATCAAATTAAAAAAATAGGCAAGGGAATGAATTTGTAAAAAGGAGGAAATAATAGACATTTCAAAATCACATTGGAAAACTACTAATCAAATACTAATCAATACTAATACAACAACTGGATTGTGGATAAAGCTACCTAGTAGAAATTTGTACCCAACATACAAGAATGTATTTCCCATTCTATAGGTTATGTTGTAGAAGTGTGTAAACAATACTAGCATGAGAGTTTAAATTGGTAAATATTAATAAACTACCTAGCAATGATGAATAAAAAGACTATTATTTTTAAATGATCTGTTACTGTTATCTACTACTTTGCTGTTCACTATTTGCTTCAAACATTACAATAGAACATGAGCTAAACAAGTCATATTCATATTTCCAGCTGCACAGTCACTCTCATTAATTGCATCACGACTCTTTCCATCTCCTTTAACCTCTCTACTTTTTCCTGAATTAGCTACATGACAGAGCCACAGAGACTGCCATGACTTGCTCAAGCATCTGAATACTATTAAATAAATAGTCTTTGCCCTGGACATAGTGATGAAACTTGTTCACTAACTACCTATTCTACAAATAGGTAAATGTTTTATTACTTAATAATTATTATAATTTTAAAGAAAGGACCTATTATCACTATTTTTAACCACTGTTAATCTTCATAAAACAATCTAGAATTGATTAGGAATCATTAACCTTCTTGTACCTGAGGTGAGAGAGGTTGCCAATTAGTTCTATGCACAGACGTTTCTAAATGTATTATAATAAATATTTATTTATTAGTAGGGAATTCATATAGCTGAAATTTGCGCAGCTATCTGAATATAATGCAGAGCTCAAACTATTTGATAGCCAGTGACATCTTGTAACTGAGATTCTAGTTCTGAATCTAAGTACTAGGTACTGTTAGAATAAAAATGATAGACTGTATTACCAACAAGCTAATGGAAGAGTAGATTACAGTAATCTATCAATGAGAATGCATTTTCAAAGAACAAATGTTATGGTAAATAATTTTTTCAAAGAAGAAGATTACATTGATGTACCACCACTTAGGGAAGAAAACGAAACTCCTGGGAAGCCTTACGGAGTGCTTCCGTGTCTAAGCACCATAACGTGTCAATAAGGGAATCAGCTTCCTAAAATCAAGAAGCAGCTTCCCAGCAACAAACTAGTGCAAGAAGACCTGGGACTTACAAAAAGTAGACAGAAATTCTGTATCTTTTTAAAAGATACTGTCCAGCTTGAGAATATTTTCAATAACCTACTAGGTCAGACTGAGGCCACACTGGAAAAACAAAAAGGAATATCAATTCTATATAAAGATATGTTTGAGTGCCTACTGTTTACAACTGCCCCAATAGCCAGGTTTGGACTATGTGACTGACTCGTTTTATTGAAGAAATAGGCAAGTGAAGGGTGAGGATAGGTCACATGTAACACCCCAATAGTTCTGCACTTCCACTTCTAGAAGTGGCTTATGATTGGTTAGCCTATGAATAAAGCTAAGCTAATCAAATTCCTTCCTTGGGATTTTTCAACATGGAAAAGCAGAGGAAAAGGCTGCTCTCCTACTTGGGGTTATAGAGAATTAAATGGTGACCCTCACACACACCAAAAAAAAAAAAAAGATATGTCCAGGGCCTCATCCCCAGAACCTATAAATGTCACCCTATTCAGAAAAAGAGTCATTGCAGAGGTTAAGACTCTTGAGGTATGTGTTAGTCCATTCTCACGCTGTTAATAAAGACACACCTGAGAGTGACTAATTTATTAAAAAAAAAAAAAAAGAGGTTTAATTAACTCACAGATCAACATGGCTGGAGAGGCCTCGGGAAACTTACAATCATGGTGGAGGGGAAAGCAAACACATCCTTCTTCACACGGCAGCAGGAAGGAGAAGTGAGGAGCAAAGTGGGGTAAAGCTCCTTATAAAATCATCAGATCTCGTGAGAACTCAGTCGCTATCATGAGAACAGCATGGTGGAAATCACCCCCATAATTCAGTTACCTCCTGTCAAGCCCCTCCCACGACACATGGGGATTACGGAAACTATAATTCAAGATGAGATCTGGGTGGGGACACAGCCAACCCATATCCTCCTGGATTATCAAAGTAGACATTTAATCTAAGACAAGTGTCCTGAGAGAAAAACGGAGGGAGATATAAGACAGAGAAGAGGAAACAGACATGTAAAGATAGAGGCAGAAATTGGATTTATGTAGCAACAAGACATGAAACAACTGAGAAAAAACAGAAACTAAACAAAAGGATTCTTCCCTGGAGCCTTGGGAGGAAGCATGGCCCTGTTGGTACTTTGTTTTCAAACTTCTGGCCTTCAGAATTGAGAGAGAATAAATTTTTGTGATTTAAAGCTACCCAGTTTGTGGTAATGTGCTATGACAGCCCTAGGAAATTAATAAAAGGGGAGAGGGTAAAGATAACACTATAGAATAACAGGCAGCCCCTCCTATGGGGAATGGAGGACTATCGAGTCCTCTCCTATGGAGAATACCATCTAGAGAAGAAGAAAATAATTATAACAAACATTTATATATCACTTATTATCTGCCAGGTGGTGATCTAAATGCATTTAGTCTTCACAACAACCCTGAGATGAAAATATTACAGCTCTTCTTTAAAAAAAAAAAAGAAAAGAAAAGAAAAACTCACTTCATGGAGGTTTAATTTACATAAATAAGCTGTACTAATAATGTATAAATGTGATGAGTTTGGAGATATGTATACACCTGTGAAACCACAACCACAATCTATGCCATAAGCCCATCCATCACCACCCAAAGTTTCCTCCTGCCTCATTGATTAGTGTGTGTGAGAGATAAAAACATTTAGCAAGAGATCTGCCCCCTTAGCAAGTTATTAAGTATATAATATAGTATTGCTAACTATAGGCGCTATGCTGTACAGTAGATCTTTAGGATTTAATCATCTTGTATAACCAAAACTTCGTATATTTGACTAATACTTGCCTGTTTTTCCCCATTCTCACCCCAGCCACCACCATTCCACTCTCTACTTCCACGAGTTTAACTATTTTTGACTCATGATACAAGTGGTATATTGTAGTATTTGTCCTTCCTGTGTCTGACTTATTTCATTTAGCATAAGGCACTCTTTTATCAAGAAAAAACTGAGGTCTAACTTGTTCAGGGTCACACAGCTAGTAAGAGGCAGAACCAGGAAACTAACGCAGGCAGTCTGGCTTCAGAATTCAAACTCTTGACCATTATTACACTGTGCTTGCCATTCAACAAAGCCAACATGAAATGCAATAATAAGCAAAGGTGGAGGATGGAGGAGGACAGACACAGAGAGACAGACGTAGACCCGACAGCACTTGCAGTCCTGTTTCCAGTAGTCTCTGCTTTTCCTGAAAGTTAGTTATGTAAATCAAAAAATGTCCGATTTTGCATTTGTCTACCTAATACAATACCACATTTACACACCATTATCATAGAGCTGGATCATAAGCATAGAAACTGAAAGCAATTTAAAAATTGTGTATATTAAAGGAAAAGGGTATTTTGTATTATTCACCTTTAATTTACTAAAGTACAACTTGAAAGTTGTTCACAGGTGTTAGAATTTTGGTAGACACCTGACATGAAGCCATGAAAAGTTAAGACCTAATATCCCTAAAAGCTAAAGAATCTCTTAAAATTTACAAGAAAAAGAACTACACAAATGGAAAAATAGGCAAAAATGAATGAAAAGACATTTAAGGGATAAGTAAATGTCAATGGCCATTAAGCATAGAAAAGGATGTTCTGTTCAGAATGTAAAAAATATATAAATTAACATTTTTCACTTGTCAGACAAATATCTAAACTTTTGACCACATAATCTTCTTAATCAGCCTACCAGGAAAGAGGCACTATAATATCTTACTGAGAGGAAAGCAAAAGGATTATTCTCTGCGAATGAAAATCTAGCAATAAGAACCGTACACTGGAATATATTACATGTGAATTTACCTTTCAACCTAGTAATCATGCTTCTACAAATCTAGCCTGAAGATATTGTGGTAGGCAGAAGTCGAAAATGGCCCTCAAGATTCTCAGCCCTCAAACACAAATGCAAGCACTGCTGTGAAGGAATTTTTGCAGATGCAACTAAAATCTTTAATCAGTTGACTTTAAAATAGGAGATTATGGGTGGGCTTGACCTAATCAAAAAGCAATTTAAAAGTGGAATTTTCTCTAACTGGTCACAAAAGGTCAGAGAGACTCAAAGAATGAGAGGAATACGGTATAATGGAAGTTCTCCACTGATGAAATGCAAAAGGACACATAACACCCGAGAGTAGCCTTCAGAAACCACATAGAAGTCCCTAGCTAACAGCCACAGAAAATTCAGGCACACCATACTAGACTTCTGACCTACAAAACTGTGAGTTAATAGAGGGGTGTTGTTTTAATCCACTGGATTTGTAAGAATTTGTTATATGACACTATATATATATATATATATATATATAGACACACTGGCAAGTACAATATAAGCCAAGGCTATTAATTTTGGCATCATTTATAAAACTAAAAGACTTGAAAGAACCCAAGTGTCCACCAATAAGACTGGATAAACTCTAGCACATCCACATAATGGACTATTATGCAACTGTGGGGGGAAGAAAAGGATAAGAAAGAGCTCTCTATACTGCTACAGAGTCATCTCCAAGATAAGCAATAGAAAAATGCAAAGGGCAGGTGAGTATAGCAGACTATATTTCACTTACATCTAGAGGGAAAGAAAATACACATTTTTTTTTTTTGATTTCTAAACAGTTGTGTTTATTCCAACAAAAATAAACATCGCTTTCAGTTACCAGGGATAACTTAACTAATAGAGTTAGAATAATTTTTCTTAAATGATTGTTATTTAATTCTAAGAACCCTTTTATTATCACTATAGTATTCTGTTATATTTTGATTTCACAGTACTAGTGATGGATAAACTGGTTTGTATAATCTTTCTTTAATTCATTTTTTATTTCAATAGGCTTGGGGGACCAGATGGTGTTTGGATAGATGAATAAATTATTTAGTGGCAATTTCTGAGATTCTAGTGAACCCAACACCCAAGCAGTGTACACTGTACACAACGTGTAGTTTTTTATCCCTCACCCCTCTCCTACCCTTTCCCCCTTCAAGTCTCCAAAGTCCACTGTATCATTCTTATGCCTTTGTGTCCTCACAGCTAAGATCCTATATCTGGGTGAGAACATACAATGTTTGGTTTTCCATTCCAGTGTTACTTAACTTAGAATAATAGTCTCCGATTCCATCCAGGTTGCTGCAAATCCCATTATTTCATTCCTTTATTATGGCTGAGTAGTATTACATGGTACATATTACCACATTTTCTTTATCCACTCAGTGATTACCCAGCCCCATACAAGTAAAATGCTGTGGAAGATCCACTGGAGAGATTAAACCCCTCACTGGTATGGGGAACACCGCTGTCCCAGTGGAACCTTGACCACACCCTGGAGCCCTATTCTTCCTCCCTGGACCTGAGCCAAACTGTGAGTGTCACAGAGCAGGGACAGGATGTGCTCCGCTCAACACTGCACACACAGTTCCTTGACCACAGTGCCGAGCAAACGGCAGGCACTCCCTGTGTATCTGATGAATAAATAAATAAATGAATGAACAAACCCAACACACACACACACACACACACACACACACGACAAAAGGGATGTAATTACTGACATGAAAGTAATACAAATAACAATCAAAGACTACTATGAACACCTCTATGCAAACAACCTAGAAAACCTAGAAGAAATGGATAAATTCCTGGACACATATGCTCCCCCAAGACTGAACCAGGAACAAAGTGATTCTCAGAAAAGGCCAGTAACAAACTCCAAAATTGAATCAGCAATAAATAGTCTAACAACCAAAAAAAGCCCAGGACCAGCTGGATTCACAGCTGAATTCTACCAGATGTATAGATAAGAGCTGGTATCATTCCTAATAAAATTATTTCAAAAAATCGCAAAGAAGGACTCCTACCTAACTCATTCTATGAGGCCAGCATCATTCTGATAACAAAACCCAGCAGAGACACAACAACAACAACAAAAAAAACTTCAGGTCAATATCTTTTTTATTTCTTTATATATATATATTTTTTTTTGAGATGGAGTTCAGTCTTGTTGCCCAGGCCGGAGTGTAGTGGCACAATTTCAGCTCACTGCAATCTCTGCCTTTTGGGTTCGAGCAATTCTCCTGCCTCAGCCTCTTGGGTAGCTGGGATTACAGGCATGTGCCACCACGCCTGGCTAGATTTCTATTTTTAGAAGAGACGGGGTTTCACCACGTTGGTCAGGCTGGTCTCGAACTCCTGACCTCAGGTGATCCACCTGCCTGGGGCCTCCAAAGTACTGGGATTACAGGCGTGAGCCACCGTGCCCAGCCCAGGCCAATATCTTTGATGAACTTGATGCAAAAATCCTCAACAAAATACTTGCAAATGAAATACAGCAGCACATCAAAAAACTAATCCACCACCATCAAGTAGGCTTTACCCCTTGGATGCAAGGTTGGTTCAACATATGCAAATCAATAACATACTCCATCACATAAACAGGACTAAAGACAAAAACCAAATGATTATCTCAATAGATGCAGAAAAGCCTTTCAATAAACTTCAACATCCTTCGTGTTAAAAACTCTCAATAAACTAGATATTGAAAGAACATAGCTCAAAATAATAAAAACCTTCTATGACAAACTCACAGCCAACATCATACCATTTACGCAAAAGCAGGAAACATTCTCCTTGAAAACTGGCACAAGACAAGGATGTCCTCTCTCACCATCCCTATTCAACATAGTATTGCACGTCTTGGCCAGAGCAATCAGGTAAGAGAAAGAAATAAAGGTCATTCAAATAGGAAGATAGGAAGCCAAACTTTCCCTATTTGCAGACGGCATGATTCTATATTTAGAGAACCCGAGAGTCTTGGTCCAAAAGCTCCTTCAGCTGATAAACAATTTCAGAAAAGATTCAGGATACAAAATCAATGCAAAAAAATCACTAGCATTCCTATACTCCAACAATAGCCAAGTCAAGAGACAAATCAGGAATTCAATCCTATTCACAACTGCCACAAAAATGAAATGAAATGAAATAAATACCATACCATACCATACCATACTATACCATACCATACCATACCTAGGAGTACAGAAAACCAGGAAGAAGAACTCTACAATGAGAATAACAAAACACGGCTTAAAGAACTCAGAGATGATACAAACAGATGGAAAAACATTCGATGTTTATGGATAGAATCAATATAATAATAGCTTACTGCCCAAAGCAATTTACAGATTCAATGATATTCCTATCAAACTAACAATGACATCCTTCACAGAACTAGAAAAAAAATTTGAAAATTCATACAAAACCAAAAAAGAGCCTGAATAGCCAAGGCAATCCCAAGCAAAAAGAACAAAGCTGGAGGCATCATGTTACCTGACTTGGAAGGACTACAGCTATCAAAATAGTATAATATTGGTACAAAAATAGACAACCAATGGAACAGAATAGAAAGCCCAGAAATAAGGCTGCATGCTTACAACTATCTGATCATCAACAAAGCTGACAAAAACAAGCAATGAGGAAAGAACTCCCTGTTTGATAAATGTGCTGAGACAACTGGCTAGCCATAGGCAGAAAGTTGAAACTAGACCCCCTTTCCTTATATTATATACAAAAATTAGCTCAAGATGGATTAAAGACTTAAAAGTAAAACCCAAAACTATAAAAACCCTGGAAGACAATATAGGCAATACCATTCCGACATACAAACAGGCAAACATTTTGCCTTTGGATGCTTGGAGTGTTGATTCACCAGCTGGAAACCTGTATGGCCTGTGGCACCTTAGCCTGAATTTTGCTCAGGCCCAGTGGGTTCATTCCACCGACTCGCCACTCGGCCTGGCAAGCTGTGCTCAGCTCATGCTACCAACGCAGATCCCATGCCTGCCCAGGAGGAGCCAGACATGAAGGTGTGAGGGTTACGTGTGTGAGTGAATGAGCATGGGGTCCAGCCACTGCTCAAAACCAGGTGTGCCAGCTGCAGCAGGGTGGGCAGGTCCAGGCACTGGCATGAGTGCCAGCTCCCTGTTAAACTGCTGCTGGACCAGGCATAAAGCAAGCAGCTTCTACTACGGGCACCAGGAAACACAGCAGTGTCCAAAATCCTGGAAATGCCAGGAACCACAGAGTCCCAAAGAGGGTGTCACAGCCATGGATCAAGGATTTCCTAGGTCTGGGCTACGTGAAGGGCTAAAGTTCTTCTTTCTTTCTCTCTTCTCTCTTTCTCATTGCCCGCAACAGGGTGAGCATGAGTGGGAGGCGTGTTTCAGCCCTGTTTGTGTTATTGCTCTTTCAGTCCTCCCATTTGGTGGGTCCCAAGTTCTTGTCCCACATCCAGGAATAATAAAGTATGTAGACAACTGGAGGGTGAGCAAAGCAAAGAGGTGCTTTATTGAGCAACAGTACAGCTCTCAGGAGACCAGAAGTAAAGACTTTCTGCAGGCTGGTTGTCTTGATGTCTGCTCAGCACTCAGCTGAGAGGAGACCCACAATGTATATCTCCTCTCCACAGGCAGGTCGTCCTGATGTCTGCTCAGCTCTCAGCTGAGAGGAGACGCACAGCGTGTAGCTCCTCTCCACAGGCAGGGCATCCCAACATCTGCCCAAGTCTGGCTGAGTCTGGGGCTTTTATGGGCTTCAGAGGGAACAAAGTGCATGCTGACTGGTCCATGGGCAACCACAGTCAGGCTCGGAAAAAGCACCGTAAGTCCTCACTCCGGTCTGCAGAACTGGCAGCCTGGTCCTCATACTTCAGGCCAACCCTGACTCAAAGTTGGGGCTTCACCAGGGACCCACCACTGTCTACCCACAGGCAGGTGAGTGGCTGCAGCTGTGCCTGGGAGGGTGGGACTACCACCAGCTCCATGGGGCATGCAGCCCCAGTCTTGCCTTCCACAATGAAGGTGGCATCATGGCAGCCACTGCTCCAGATGGGCCACCACTGCCATCAATTTCATGACAAAGACACCAAAACCAATTGCTACAAGAGCAAAAATTCACAAATGGGATCTAATTAACTTTAAGTGCTTCCTCACAGCATAAGTAGCAACACACTAAACAACCTACAGTATGAGAGAAAGTATTTATGAACTATGCATCTGACAAGTATCTAATATCCAGCATCTATAAGAAAATTAAAGAAATTTGCAAAAAGAAAATCCCATTAAAAGGTGGGCAAAGGACATGAACAGGCACTTTTCAAAAGAAGACACATATGCAGCCAAGAAGCATATGAAAAAAGCACAATATTACTGATCATTAGAGACATGCAAATCAAAACCAAAATAAGATGCCATCTCACACCAGTCAGAATGGCTATTATCAAAAAAGTAAAAGAGTAACAGATGATGGTGAAATTGTGGAGAAAAGAGAACACTTATACACTGTTGCTGAGAGTATAAATTAGTTCAACCATTGTGGAAAGCATTGTGGCAATTGTCCCCAAAGATCGACAAATAGAACTACCATTCAACCCAGCAATCCCATTACTGGGTGTAATGGTTAATACTGAGTGTCAACTTGTTGAATTGAAGGATGCAAAGTACTGACCCTGGGTATGTCTGTGAGGGTGTTGCCAAAAGAAATTAACATTTGAGTCAGTGGGCTAGGAAAGGCAGACCCACCCTTAATCTGATGGGCACCATCTAATCAGCTGCCAGGGAACATAAAGCAGGCAGAAAAACATGAAAAGACAAGACTGGCATAGCTTCCAAGCCTACATCTTTCTCCTGTGAGGGATGCTTCCTTCCCTCAGACATCAGACTCCAAGTTCTTTAGCTTTGAGACTCAGACTGGCTGTCCTTGCTCCTCAAGCTTGCAGGCAGCCTATTGTGGGACCTTCTGATTGTGTAAATTAATACTTAATACACTCCCCTTTATATGTATATTGATATCTATCCTATTAGTTCTGCTCTCTAGGGAACCCTGACTAATACAGATTTTGGTACCAAGAGTAATTCTAGAGGAAGAGAATATTAAGGTTGGAATTCTTTCATTAGTTTTGGGGTTTCTAGAGGATTCTCCTTCTAAAAGTATGGAGAACACTGATAGTCACTGGCATGAACTGTTTAGAGAGTTATGCAAAATAAACGTATTTGACACTCCTAATTCACCACTCATGAGAGACAAGGAATTCAGTGACTCTATATGTAATACAGTTTGACCGTATGTGGAAATCCAAGGAACATAACGAAGTTGGTTGGTTGCTCCTAAGTTCAGTGAACAAAGTGATGAAAGAAAATGATGAACTCAGAGATTCTGTCTCCTGGCTTCAGAATAAGATATTGAGCCTCAAATCTGCTAAAATTGCCCTGATTGAGAGTTTTATCTCCTGCAGAGAAAGAGCAGAAATTGTGGAAAAACAGGCATAAGTTCTTATCATGTGAGTGGCTGACCTGCAACAAAAGCTGCACGCACAGCCTCGCTAGGTGTCTACTGTTAAAGTGAGGGCATTGATTGGAAAAGAATGGGACCCTACAACTTTGAATGGGTACATGTGCGAGGACCCTGTAGAACTGGGGACACTAAGTTTGCACACTCTGATGAACCTTTTTTTGCCAGAAGAAACAGCTTCCCCATCCCCAGCAGTGGCAACATCCCCTCCCCAACCCATGGTGCCATCAGCCTTTCCACTTTTGTGGGAGGAGATAAACTCTGCACTGCCTGAGGCGAAAGTGATGGCCTCCCCTGAGGCAGTTGTCAGGCAAAAGAATGTTGATTCTCCTCAGGAGCTAGCCCCAACACCCTGTTTCCTTCTAGACCTATAACTGCACTAAAGTTGTGCGGGCCCTAAAGGTGAGGTTGAGAGCATGATCTATGAGGAAACGCACTACACTCAAAAAAAACTGCTTGAGTTCTCCAATTTATATAAACAGAAATCTGGAGAACAGGCATGGGAATGGATATTAAGGGTATGGGATAATGGTGGGAGGAACACAGAGCTGAATCAGCCTGAATTTATTGATTTGGCCCAACTAGGTAGGGCCTCTGCATTTAATGTTGCAGCTCGAGGAGTTGAAAAATGTTCTAATCATTTAGTTGCTCAGTTAGTTGAAATACGGATTAAAAGATGGCCCAATGTGAGCACACTGGAAATTCCTGATGTCCTCTGGTTTAATGCAGAGGAAGGGATCTCAAGTCTTAAGGAGATTAAGATGGTGAAGTTGATTAGTCGCTTTAGATCTACTCATCCCAGCTGGGAGGTTCCAGAAGATATACCCTTGACCAATGCCTTGCAAAATAGATTTGTGAGGGCCTCACCTACATCTTTGAAGAGCCCTGTAATCGCTCTTCTCTGTATGTCAGATCCAAATGTGGGAACCAAATTCACTCAACTACAAAATTTAAATAAAATAAGAATAACTGGATCCCTAGGTGGCGACGGCCAAAGAGTGGCACTCAACCGTCAAAGGCCAGGTGGGTGTAGCTACTGTAATGGACACCAGAGACAAAAAGCAATCAGAATAATCCAACTCCTGTTTAGCTCTGGCATTGGCTAATCACGGTGTTCCTAGAAGTGAAACTGACAGGAAGCCTACTGCATTCCTACTTCATTAATATAAGCAGAAAACTTCTAGGTCGAATGGACAAAAGACTACTTTGAATTATAAAAACAGAATCACGGCCCCTCAATCCATTTCCAGACAAGCCAGTTTACAGACTCAGAATCCCTTGAATGAAGGGGAGGTTGGGTCCCTTCAAGGAAGGACCCCATTACATTACTGACAATTTATGCAGTGAATTTTTCTCCCATCCTTCCCCAAGGAGACCTCTGGCCTTTTACCCAGGGCAACTGTGTACTGGGGAAAGGGAAATGATCAGACATTTTGGGGACTGATGGACACTGGCTCTGAGCTGATGTAGATTCCAGGGGATCCAAAATGTCACTGTTATCCTCCAGTTAAAACAGTGTCTTATGGCCATCAGGTAATTAATGGAGCTTTACCTCAGTTCCAACTTACAGTGTGTACAGTGGATCTCCAGACTCACCCTGTAGTCTTTTCTACAGTGCCAGAATGCATAATTGTCATAGACATACTTAGCAGCTGGCAGGACCCCCACCTACGTTCTCTGACTGGTAGGGTGAGGGCTCTTATGGTGCGAAAGGCCAAATAGAAGCCATTACACCTGCCTCTACCTAGAAAAATACTAAATCAAAAATAATATCGCATCCCTGGAGAAACTGCAAAGATTAGTGCCACCATCAAGGACTTGAAAGACGCAGGGGTGGGGATTCCTAACACAGCCCAATTCAACTCTCCTATTTGGCCTGTGCAGAAGACAGATGGATCTTGAAGAAGGCTACTGGATTATCCTAAGCTTAACAAAGTGGTGACTCCAACTGCAGCTGCTGTACCAGATGTGGTTTCATTGCTTGAGTAAATCAGCACATCTCCTGGTACCTGGTATGCAGCCACTGACTTCGCAAATGCCTTTATCTCTGTTCCTATCCATAAGGCCCATCAAAAGCAATTTTCCTTCAGCTGGCAAGGCCAGCAATAAACCTTTACTGTTCTACCTCAGAGGTATATCAACTCTTTGGCTTTGTATCATAATCTTATCCAGAGAGAACTTGATAGCTTTTTGCTTCTGCAAGATATCACACTGGTCCATTACATTGATAACTAAGCTGACTGGATCAAGTGAGCAGGGAGTAGCAAACACATTGGATTTATTGCTGAGACATTTGCGTGCCAGAGGATGAAAAATAAATCCAACTAAAATTCAGGGAACTTCCACCTCAGTAAAATGTCTAAGGGTCCAGTGGTGTGCGGTCTGTCGAGATATTCCTTCTAATGTGAAGAATAAGTTGCTGTATTTGGCCCCTCCTACAAACAAGAAAGAGACACAAGGCCTAGTAAGCCTATGTGGATTTTGGAGGTGACACATTCCTCACTTGGGTGTGTTACTCTGTCCCATTTATTGAACGACCTGAAAGGCTGCCAGTTTTCAGTGGGGTCCAGAACAGGAGAAGGCTCTGCAACAGACCCAGGCTGCTGTGCAAGCTGCTCTGCCACTTGGGCCATACGATCCAGCAGATCCAATGGTGCTCAAGGCATCAGTGGCAGATAGAGATGCTGTTTGGAGCCTTTGGCAGACCCCCATAGGTGAATCACAGCAGAGGCTGCTAAGACTTTGGAGCAAGGCCCTGCCTTCTTCAGATAACTACTCTCCTTCTGAGAGGCAGCACTTGGCCTGTTGTTGAGCTTTTGTGGAAAATGAATGTATGACTATGGCTTCAGGTTGACAAGAGGTGAACTTGTGATGGTTAATAGTGAGCGTCAACTTGATTGGATTGAAGGATGCAAAGTACTGATCCTAGGTGTGTCTGTGTGGGTGTTGCCAAAGGAAATTAACATTTGAATCAGTGGGATGGGGAAGGCAGACCTTTAATCTGGTGGACACAATCTAATCAACTGCCCTTGAATATAAAGCAGGCAGAAAAACATGAAAAGGTGACACTGGCTTAACCTCCCAGCCTACATTTTTCTTCCATGCTGGATGCTTTCCTGCACTCAAACATTGGAATCCAAGTTCTTGAGTTTGAGACTTGGACTGACTCTCCTCACTCCTCGAACTTGTAGATAGCCTATTTTGGGACCTTGTGATCTTGTAAGTTAATACTTAATAAACTCCTCTTTTTATATATATAGTATCCTATTAGTTCTATGCCTCTAGGGAACCCTGACTAATACACTAGGTATATAACCAAAGGAATATAAATCATTCAACCAAAAAGACATGCATAAAAATGTTCACTGCAGCACTATTCACAACAACAAAGACATGGATCTTGAAGAATGCTAGCTGCTGTACCAGATGCGGTTTCATTGCTTGAGTAAATTAACACATCTCCTGGTACCTGGTATTCAGTCATTGACTTGGCAAATGCCTTTATCTCTGTTCCTGTCCATAAGGCCCACCAGAAGCAATTTGCCTTCAGCCGGAGAGGCCAGCAATATACCTTTACTGTCCTACCTCAGAGGTACATCAACTCTCCAGCTTTGTGTCATAATCTTACCCAGAGAGAACTTGGATAAGGTGAGACATGGAATCAACCTAAATGCCCATCAATGGCAAATTGAATAAAGAAAATGTGGACATATATACCATAGAATACTATGCAGCATTAAAAGAAAACAAGATCATGTCTTTCATGGGAACATGAATGGAGGTGGTGACAATCTAATGCATGAACAGAAAATCAAATACCACATGCTCTCAGGTGTAAGTGGGAGCTAAATGATGAGAACTCATGGACACAAAGAGGGGAACAACAGACACTAGGGCCTATTAGAGGGTAGGGGGTGGAGGAGGGAGAGGAACAAAAAAGATAACTATTAGGTACTAGGCTTAGTACCTGGGTGATGAAATAATCTGTACAACAAATCTCTGTAACATGAGTTTACCTATATAAGAATCCTACACATGTACCACTGAAGCTAAAATAAGAATTTTTAAAAAATGAATACAGAAAGAAAACAGGATCAAGGTGTTAGGGAGGCAAATTCTATCAGGTGGCAATTTATTGCCTATAGAGAGGGAAGAATCAATAACGATTTCCAGGTTTCCAGTTCACTAAATTGTGTGACTAATAGTACCATACACTGAGAGAAACAGGAAACAGAATTGATTTGGGAAAGAGAAAACATTACATTCAGTTGTAGACACAGTAAGACTAAGACGCCTGTGACTGTTCCAGATGCCCACTGTCTGGTAGGGTTCTAATTATAAAATTGGCAGTCAAGTCATATAGGTCAAAGAGTTGTCAGTACGTAACTGAAGCCATGGAATTGGATGAGATCACTCTGGAGGCCATAGGACAAACAAAGGAAAAGAAGTCGACAATGACAACTATGCAGGAGAGACCAGAAAAGAAGGAAGAGAACAAGAAGTAAGTAATGCCACAGTTACAGAAACAGAGAATTACACTAAGGAGTAGACAAACCATGTCAAATATTCCAAAGTTGTAAATTATGTTAAAGGGTGTAGGGATGTGACATGATTTGGTTGTGTTCCCACCCAAATCTCATCTTGAACTGTAGTTTCCATAATCCCCACATGTGATGGTTAATACTGAGTGTCAACTTGATTGGATTGAAGGATGCAAAGTTTTGACTCTGGGTTTGTCTGTGAGGGTGTTGCCAAGGGAGATTAATATTTGAGTCAGTGGGCTGGGAAAGGCAGACCCACCTTTAATCTGGGTAGGCACCCTCTAATCAGCTGCCTGTGTGCCTAGAATATAAAGCAGGCAGAAAAATGTGAAAAGACTAGACTGGCCTAGCCTCTCAGCCTACATCTTTCTCCCTTTGATATACAGATATAGATAGATAGATAGATAGATAGATAGATAGATAGATAGATAGATAGATATAGAGAGACATATCCTATTAGTTCTGTTCCTCTAAAGAACCCTGACTAATACACAATATGTCATGAAAGAAACATGGTGGTAACTGAATCATGGGGGCAGTTACCCCCATGCTGTTTTCATGATAGTGAGTTATCACGAGATATGATGGTTTTATAAGGGACTTTTCCCCCTTTGCTCAGCACTTCTCTTGCCTATTGCCACGTGATGAAGGATGTGTTTGCTTCCCCTTCCACCATGATTGTAAGTTTCCTGAGGTCTCCCCAGCCATGCTGAACTGTGAGTCAACTAAACCTCTGTCCTTTATAAATAACCCAGTCTCCAGTATATCTTTATTAGTGCATGACACACTAATACAGGGAGGTTCCATTAGATTAGGGAATTATATATTTATTGGGTTTTGGCAGAACAATTTAAGTTAGGTAGTTGGGCAAAGATGCCAGATTATGGTGGCTTCCATGGTTTACAGAAGAGAAAAAAATGTAGAGACTTAAAGCACAGGCAAAATTTTCAGGAAGCTTAGGGTGGAGGGAAAGAAAGAAAACTACAGTGTGGTAAATAAAAGAAGCATAGATCAAAAGAGTTGTTTGTTTTAAAAGGAACTCATATACATGTTTAAATCATGACAGAAAGCAGTGATCTTTCTACAGGGTTAAAACATAATGTCTTTGGGAGAAACAGAGTAATATAACTGCAGTCAACTGTCTTAAGACCAAACAGAAAACAAATTTTTCCGTAAGTGGAAAGATACAGCTGAATATACCCCACAGAGATACATGAAAACTTAAAAGAACAAACACTGAAGCCATCATTTTGGACTATATCATAAAACTAATTTGTACTTGTTTCCCATAATCAATCTAATAAAACCAATCGTATTAGAATAATTATTTTCACTGAATCCATATAATATGCTAGATTTATATACATTGAAGACAGCCTACTTTCTCTAAGGTACTCCCATTGTAGTGGGAAATCTAGGCACATAAATGACTAACGATGAAACTACAGGCATTTCTTATTTTATTGCATGTCACTTATTGTGCTTTGCAGATAATATGCTTTTTTGCATATTTAAGATGTGTAGCAATGCTACATCAAACAAGTTTACTGGTGTCATTTTTCTAACAGCATGTGTTCAGTCTGTGTCTCTGAATCACATTTTGGTAATTCTCACAATATTACAAACTTTTCATAATTATTCTGTTATGATGACCTGTGATTAGTAAACTTTGATGTTACTATTGTAATTATTTTGGGGCAACGTGAACTGTACCCAGATAAGACAACAAACTTAACGGATAAATGTTGTTCTTATTGTTCCACCAACTGGTCATTCACCTATCTTTCTCTTTCTCCTGGGGCCTCCTTATTACCTGAGACACAACAATATCAAGATTATGGCAATTAGTAACCTTACAAAACCTCTAAGTGTTCAAATAAAAGGAAAAGTTGAGTGTATCTCACTGTACATCAAAAGCTAAAAGTGACTAAGCTTGGTGAGGACAGCATGTCAAAAGCTAAGACAAGCCAAAAGCTGGGCCCCTTTTGCCAATTAGCCAAGTTGTGCATGCAAAGAAAAAGTTCTTTAAGGATATTAAAAGTGTTACTCCAGGAAACACATGAATGATAACAAAATGAAACGACCTTATTGCTGATATGAAGAAAGTTTGAGTGATTTGAACAGAAAAATCAAACCAACCACAGCATTCTCTTAAGCCAAACCCTAACCCACAGAAGGCTCTATTTAACTTTAATAAGGCTGAGAGAAACGAGGGAGCTACAGAAGGAAAGTTTGAAGTTAACAGGTTGGTTCATGGGATTCAAGGAAAGAAGTTGTCTGAGTAAATGGAAGTACAAGGTGAAGTAGCAAGTGCTGATGTAGAAGTTGCAAGTTATCCAGAAGATCTAGCTAAGATATTTGATGAAATTAGCTACATTAAAGAGATTTTTCTTTTTCTCTTTTTCTTTTTCTTTTTTTTTTTTTTTTGAGATTGAGTCTCACTCTGTCGCCCAGGCTGGAGTGCAGTGGCTCAATCTAGGCTCACTGCAACCTCCACCTCCCAGGTTCAAGTGATTCTCCTGCCTCAGCCTCCCATGTAGCTGGGGTTACAGACACTTGCCACCACGTCCAGTTAATTTTTGTATTTTTAGTAGACACGGGGTTTCAACATGTTGGCCAGGCTGGTCTCGAACTCCTGACCTCAGGTGATCTCCCCACCTCGGCCTCCCAAAGTGCTGGGATTACAGGCATGAACCACGACACCTGGCCAAGAGATTTTCAATGCAAACAAAACAGCCTTATATTGGAAGAAGATATCGTCTAGGACTTTCATAGCTCGAAAGGAGAAGTCAATGCCTGGATCTAAAGCATCAAAAGATAGGCTAACTCTCTTCTTAAGAGCTAATGCAGATGGTGACTTTAAGCAGAAGCCAATGCTCATTTACCATTCCAAAAATCCTGGAGCACTGGAAAATCTACTCTGCCTATGCTATATAAACGGAAAAATAAAGTAAATGACAGTACATATGTGACTGTACGGGTTTACTGCGTATTTTAAGCCTACCATTGAAAATTACTGCTCAGTAAAAAGATTCCTTTCAAAATACTACTGCTCATTGACAATGCAACAGGTCACCCAAGAGCTCTGATGGAGATGTTTAAGGAGATTAGTATTGTTTTTGTACCTGCTAACATAACATTCATTCTGTAGCCCATAAATCAAGGAGTAATTTTGACTTTCAAATATTTAAGAAATATATTTTGTAAGGCTATAACTGCCATAAATAGCGATTCCTCTGACAGATCTGGGCAAAGTAAATTGAAAACCTTCTGGAAAGGATTCACCGTTAAGATGACACATCTGTGATTCATGAAAAGAGGTCAAAATATCAACATTAAAAGGAGTTTGGAAGAAGCTGATTCCAATCCTAATGGATGACTTAAAGAAGTTCAGTACTTCAGTAGAACAAGTAACTACAGACGTGGTGGAAATAGCAGGAAAACTAGAATTAAAAGTGGAGCCTGAAGATGTGACTGAATCGCTGCAATCCTAAGATCAAAATCAAGCAGATGAGGAGTTGAGTTGTTTCTTATGGATGAGCAAAGATGGAATCCACTCCTGTAGAACATGCCGTGAACATTGTTGAAATAACAACAAAGGACTTAAAATACTGCATAAACTTTGTTGATAAAGCAGTGAGTGGGATGAGAGGATTGGCTTCAATTCTAAAAGAAGTTCTACGGTGGGTAAAATGCTATCAAAAAGCATCAAATACTTCAGAGAAATCTTTCATGAAAGGAGTTAATTGATGCAGTGAACTTCACTGTTCTCTTATTTTCAGAAATTGCCAGAGCCACCCCAGCCCATAACAACCAACACACTGATCAGTCAGCTGCCATCGACAGTGAGGTAAGATTCTCCACCAGCAAAACAGATTACAACTCACTGAAGGCTCAGATGTTCATTAGCATTTTTAGCAATAAAGTACTTTTAATTAAGCAATAAACATTTTTTAGACATATTTCTACTGTACGCTTTAGACTATAGTGTAAACATAACTTTTACATGGGAAAACAAAAAATTTGTGTGACTTCCTTTATTGCAATATTCATGTTATTGCTGTGGTATGGAACTGAACCCACAATAATTCTGAAGTCTACCTGTACTCCACAGGTAGAGTTGTATGTTGAAGTGCCAACATACAAGTAAGCACAAAATACAATTGAAAAACTTCAAGGAAAAGAAGATAAGAGAATCTAAGTTAATGTTAAATGACAGAAGTACCTATCTTTGTATTTCACATCATATAAGCTATTAAAAGTTTCCCAAAGTAGACGAGATTTTTAAAAATCTAAGTATTTAGGGTTAATAGGTTTAAACGTATTCGAAAGGGTAAAACTATGTTTATAAAAACAGTATCACATAGGATGAAGTGACCAGAAAATGAAAAAGAGTGACCAATAATAAAATTTCAATATCAAGTAAGTCTTTACTAACCCTTATATGCATATACACGTATGTTTCTGGGTTAATTCATAAATGTACCCAAAGATAAGGAACTAAATATCCCTTAATGATTAAAACAAGTTACTTAACTGTGAATATTAGTACAACCTAGGTCTCAAATTAAAATAATTTAATTTAATTTAATTTAGGGGCAATAATATGTAGTAAATGTAGTGGACTCCATGGATACAATTTATTCCTACTAATCCTAGCCAATGAAGGAGCATCACTGGTTTGACTAATAATGTAATGAGCCATCTAAAAATCACTCACAAGTATACTTCTATTTATGCCAAGTCTCTTTCCTGGTTGGAGTTAGCCTCGTATTCTGATAGGTGTTGGGAATGTTAGGTGTCCTGGATCAAAGAATCCATGCACAGAAAATTCAAAAGTTGATATAATTCATGTATGATTAATCAAATCAGCCCTTAAATGCCATTACATAATGCTTCTTTTTTCTCTTTTTGGTCAAATTGCATTTTTACTACGAATCTCAAACAGTAGCATTTATAACAGAGAAAGATTTAAAGAAAATGACTTACAATAACACATGTTGGGACTTCACGAAGAGAATATTCTGTTTTATTAGGAAGATCTTGATTCCTTATCAGCTCATAAATAGTAGGATAGGATAACAAGTTCACCAGTGCTAAAAAAGACTAGAGGGAAAGAAAACAATCATTTAAATGATTCATTTTTGTCAATCACATCCACGGAGAGTCATTAATGTAGTTTCGTATCTGTATGACTTTGAGGGCTAATTTTTAAATATACCTAATTCCCATAAGTTTGAAATATGTTACATATATGATAAGTACAAAACAGTTAACACGCACAGCAATACTCTATAAGCTGACAACGCATGATGTAACAACCATTACATACATATATGAAATTTGGAATATGCTTTAAATATCATGTATCTCTTAAAAGTTTGGTTCTGACAAAAATTCAATAATCCATCTTTCTCATTCTTTGCACTGCCATATCCAATATGTAAGAAAATGCAAGAGAATAATACTTAGGGACTCTGGGGCAAGATACTAAATTCTATATATTTTTGCCCTCAGACCATGAGGTTATCTTTTAACTACATTCACTGAAAATCCAACTAACCTAAATATGATAGCTAATTTTTAAAAGCCATGGCTTTTCCTATCAAAGCTAACTCATTTGCTGGTGCAATTTTACCAATCTCTCCATGAAATATTTAAGCTCTTCACTCTCATTGCATCTTATTAAACACAACTAGAATATTTTTCTCAGCCACATTCATTCTTGGGCTCCCTAGTTCAAAAGCATGCTGTGGTTGCTCATCACTAACCATCAAATCTGAACTCCTTAGCATGGCTTTCAAGGCACTTCTCTAATTGACACGATTCTACTCTTCACAGTCTCAAAAGCCTCATTTCCTAGTATTCCTCAGCATGAAGTCACCACTTCAGTCAATCAAATATGCCTGTGGTCTCCTTCAACTGACTGCCACCTATACGTACTTTTGTATCCTAGTAACACACTTCTCCTGCCCTCCACTTACTCATTAGCCCATTTGACATGCCTTCAAAATATGTCACGTCTTTTCTGAAGACTTTCCAATTAACTCCATCCACATCCAGAAGCCCTATATTCTGCCAATACTTACATCTTTTGCTTGCATTATATTAATTGTACTTACTTATAACTGTAACGTTTTCTGCTTTACATTTTCACTATAGTACACACTATAGAAAAGGAAGAAAAAAATTGCCAAGGAAAGAATGTTTGAGAAATATGTCTATTCATTATACATAAAATGAACTGCAGAAAAACTGGAAATGACTTGAGAAAAAATATATATTCAGTATATTTTTGTTTACTATAGTACACACTATAGAAAAGGAAGAAAAAAATTGCCAAGGAAAGAACGTTTGAGAAATATGTCTATTCATTATACATAAAATGAACTGCAGAAAAACTGGAGGGTTCACCTAGAAAACTACTGTATGAACTTCTCTAATCACCGGGTATTAACTAGAAAGATGATTAATAGAACAGATTTTATTACAGATTTATTTTTAATCCAATCTAGTTTATCCTGAGAATACAGATGAACCAAAAAATACAAGGTAATAATGCTTTGTAATTTAAATCTGCAAACATGTTTTAATGTCCTTAATATTAATCCAGCAATATTTGGATATTATCATGAATAAATCCTTTATGTTTACAGAATCTTTTCTACCATAATCACAAAAGTTTACAAAAAAGCCTTTAAAAATGTCTATTTGGGTAGAAAAAGAAATATAATCTTTATAAATCACATATAGCAATAGTATATTGAGCATTTTTATATTATTTATACACGAAGAATTCAGTTCACGATTATGGAACCTCTCTTCATGTAAGAAACAAAATGATGTGGACCACATACAATCAAGGTAAGGTGTGACATGCTACTCTAAGCAAATCAAGTAAACCTTTAGGTAAAAATAATTCAACAACTGTATTCAAACTAAAACAACCTGAACGGAATTTAAAGAAGGTTGAGAAGATTTCAGCAGCTTGCTTCTAGAAGAAATACATTCATTTCTCACACATTGGGCATTTTAAAAGATGTTAGCTTACTGCAAAATTGTGATGTATTAAGCATTTCTGGAATAAAAATATATACAATGTAATTATTGGCTCCCACAAACACACATTGTAAGATGTCGCTAATATCAGACATTAATTATCTTAAAATTTATAGTAGCACAAAACATAAATCTATGTCATCAATGTTTTGAATAGAAGAATGAGACTTTATGCAATGATAAGGAAACTAATGAAAAGCCAAAGTTTGATATATTTTTAAGACTAAAGTATAAAATTAATTCTCCAAGTCAAGAAGTTTTCTTTTAAATTAAAATCTTTCAGGTTGATAACGATCTTCTATTCACTTATTTATTCACTGAAACTATTTTACTGCTAGCTGCTTATCAGTAATTGTGCCAAATGCTAACAATAAAAATATGAATAAAGGCATGGTCCCTGCCCTCAAGGACTCATAGTGCAGTGCAGGACAAAATACACTATTAAATCACTTAAAATAGTGCCTACATGTTCTGACATTAGTACAATATGGAGAGCAATGGGGTGATACAAGGATGACGCTCTTCAGCAACGCAGGGAGAGGTGAGAGGTAGGCTGTGTACGTAGCAGGCAGACAGGCAGAGAAGTGCTATGTTAATGAGCTCTGTCTTTGCCCTCTAGGGAAAAAAAAAGGGGCAAAGTATTTTCAGAAAAGTAGTGGGGATTAAATTTTACATTTTAAATAGAAGGCTCTAAAGAAAAAATGGTTTTGAGGGCAGACAATATAAAGGAATAAAGAAACAAATGAGAATTTGGAAGTTGTAAGACTGTCAGAGATACATTACACCTATTAGAACACAGATGTATTGAAAACATGTCCAATAGACAGAATGATCAAATAGTTACTCAGAAGGTTAGTGTTCGGGGAATACATGCCTTAGGAGTAAAGGAAAGGTCAGTGAAGACTATGTGTATAAAGTATTCTATTCTTTGAAGTAGTATGGACAAGAAGGGGAGGAGGAAGACTGAATAGTGATAAAAATTTAACTGCTATCATTATATGAGCACTTATTTTTGGCCAAATGCTATAGTATCAATATGTATATACATTATCTATTTTAAACCTTAATATGTACAACGGTAAGACCATTGTAAGGAACACCTGGCTTCTGAAGCAGAGTCTCACTACTCTAAAGCAGGGGTGTCCAATTATTTTGGCTTCCCTGGGCCACATTGGAAGAAGAAGAATTGTCTTGGGCCACACGTAAAATACAGTAACTATAGCTGATGAGCTAAGAAAATAAAAATAAAAAATGCAAACAAAAATCTCATAATGTTTTAAGAAAGGCTATGAATTTGTGCTGCGCCACATTCAAAGCTGTCCTGGGCCGAATGCAGCCCATGGGCCGCAGGTTCTACAAGCTTGCTCTAAAGTCTGCTATGATGTAAACCACTCGAAGACACTAGGAAGGCACTTAGATTCAGGGAGAGGATCTTTTGTTTGGGCTGGTGGAGCGAGAGGGGTGATACTTGTTTTTGCAGGAGAGAATCAAGCCATCTTCAAATAATTTTACATCTTTTTTTCCAATCTGTATGCCTTCTATTTTTTCTTGCCTTATTATACTTATATAATATAACGTAAATAAAAGTGGTAACAGTCAACCAAATTTAGAGTCAATATTTTACCATTAAATATGATGCTAACTGTGTGCTTTCCAAACACAGCATTTCTCAGATTATGGATTAAATCATTTGAATTTTTATCATAAACGTGTATGAAATTTAGTAAAATGTTTCTACATATGTTGAAATAATATTAAGAGTTTTCTTTTTATTCTTTAACATGGTAAGTTGTATTTTCGTACTGAAACGTTTAACCAACTTTATGTTCCTGGAATAAACCCCACTTGATCATAATAAACGGTCCTTTTATACACTGCTGAATTACAATTGATAACATAGTATTTTAAAAAGCATTCTGTCTATATTCATCAGGCTACAGATCTATAATTTTCTTCTTTTTTGGTGATGTTTTTATATCAGTGTTACGCTGGCCTCATAAAGCAGGGTTTCCTCTATCTGTTTTCTGAAAAACCTTGTGTGAGATTGGTGTTCTTTCTCCTACAAATGTTTCATAGAATCCACTGGTGAAACCATCTGTTTTTCTCTGTGTAAGAAGGTTCTTAATGACAAATTCAATTTCTTTAACAAATGCATACCTATTTTTTGTTTTATTGAGTCAGTTTTGGTAACCCTACTTTTAAAGAAACTTTGCCAGTTAGATCTTAATGGTTGAGATAATGACATAAAGCAAATCATAATATTCACTTATTAACCTTTAATATCTGTGGACTCATTAGTCTTACTCCTCTTTCATTCTTGATATTGGTAATTTTGGATCTCTCTTATTTTTGTCATCAATCTAGTGAGGGGTTGATCACTTTTAATAATCATTTCCAAAAATCATATTTGGATTTGTTACTTCTCTTTAGTTTGTTCTGTTTCACTGATTTCTGCTCTAATGTTTATTATTTCCCTTGTTGCAATGGTTTTGGGTGTAATTTGCTCTTCTTCTTCTACTCCCTTTGAGTGGAAACTTGAGTCAATAATTTTAGATCTTTCTTATTTTCTAATATAAATATTACAGTTAAAAATATCCCTCTTAGGACTGCTTCAACTATAACCACAAATTCTGATGTATTTTTATTTGCATCCAATTTGAAATACTTCCTAATTTCCCTTGTGACCTCTTTGAGCTACAAGTTATTTGTAAGTACGTGGCTTAATTTCCAAATATCTTCTTTTCTAGTTTCTAGTTCTTAATTTTTAATTAATTTCATTGTGGTTATAGAATATGCTTCATATTATTCCAATTGTCTTAAATTTATTTAGACTTGCATTTAGCCCAACATGGTCTATCTTTGAGGACATGCCATGTGTTCTTGAAAAGAATGCGTATTCTGCAGTCACCGAGTATAATATTGTATAAAATCAAGTGGTTAATAGTGGTATTCATATCACGTAATTCTTAACAGAGAGCTTTTGATCTGTTCCATCAATTGCTAGGAGAAATGTTAAAATCTTCAACTCTGATCACAGATTTGCCTATTTCTTCCTTAAATTCTATTTCAATACTACATATATTTTAAATATTTTATTAGGATCATACTGATTTATGATTATGTCTTTCTGGTGTTTTGACCATATTCATATTATCATTATAAAATGTGTCTCTTAATCTGATAGTTTTTCCTTTTCTTTATCTCTGACACTAAATGTGGCCATGTCAGTTTTCTAATGTATATTGCTTCTCTCTATATATTTTTTCCATCCAACTTATCTTTATCTTTAAAGTGAATTTCTTCTAGAACTCTGCCACCTGCCCCAGAGAGCCTTCTCTGTACCTACAATTACCTCCCTGCCATCCCTCCATAACACCCAGAATCCTGACCTTTACAATAATCATTTTCAAAGATTTTCTTGTGGTTTTACTTCTCAGGTGTACATATCTAGACACTATAATTTTGTCTTTCCAATTTTCAAGACTTGATATGTCATTTAAAACTTCTTTTAATCTACAGGCATTCATCTTCTCCCTCGCCTTTCTTTTCATTTCATCTGTTGACAAGCTCAGGCCATTTGACCTGTGAAGTTTTAACCAGTCTGGATTTTAGGAAGCACACAGTCAGGCAGCAGTTCACCCTGTTGTTCCATCCTTTGGATATATGCAGTTTCCATATTCTGCAAACTGGCAGCTGAATCCAAAGGCTTGACCAAGTTAGATACCTTCGTAAGACTAGAGATGGTGGTTTATTCTTTCATTAGAGGGTACATTAATGTTTAGCCATTTCTGTTTTAGTGATGTTAAGGTGGCTCAATTAATTCTTGCAGACTGCAAATGGTCACATTCTAATTCCATCATTTAAAAAAAATATTAGTTGGGATAATTCATGAAAAAGAGGCACTACCTTCACCCACTATTTGGTTACCCAGTGGTGGAGTTCTGATATGGTTTGGCTCTTTGTCCCCACCCAAATCTCACCTCAAATTGTAATCCCTACATGCCAAAGGAAGGACCTGGTGGGAGCTGACTGGATCATGGGTGCAGCTCCCCCATGCTGTTCCCATGATAGTGAGTTCTCCTGAGATCTCATGGTTTAAATGTGTTTGGCAGTTCCCCTTCACTCTCTGTCTCTCCAGCAGCCACATAAGATGTGTGCTTTGCTTCCCCTTCACCTTCCTCCCTGAATGTAAGTTTCCTGAGGCCTCCCCAGACAAGTGGAACTATGAGTCAATTAAACCTCTTTTCTTTATAAATTACCCAGTCTCAGGTAGTTCTTCATAGTAGTGTGAAAATGGGCTAAAACAAGTTCATACAGAAATGGCATAATAAATGCTGTTATTTGAGTAAACAAGTTTCAAGATAATAAATTGATTCTCGATCATCCTCTGAGCATAACCAATTTTTAAAAATATTATTTAATAGTATTGCTTTCATATCCACACTATGCATCATGACTAATTAAACATACCAATGCTGATAATACTTTCTACCATTTATTGAGTGCCTACTATATGCCAAACATTCTGCCATATACTTTTATAAATTATCACAGTTCGACATGCAAAAAATTATGATAAATACATTATCATCTTTAACACTGGTTAACTACATTTTCCTACCACCTAAAATGTAATTTCATTTTGTTTCTAATTATAGTTCAGTAGAGATCATTATCAACAACCTGCAACTTAGGTGATGTTAAGCTACCTGTAATTAAAATGAATCAGAATATATTTATTTTATTATCTAAGTGTCCACAGAAAAAATAAAGTTAATTTCTTTTTTGCTGGTAAATGTTATTGAAATCTGATATATATATATATATATATACACACACACACATATATATACACACACACGTGTGTATATATATTTGCCACTTGTGTGCTGTTTTTAGTTATTTAATTTATTTTTATTTCAATAGGTTTTAGGGGAACAGATTGTATGGTATTTTTAGTTATTTAATTTATTTTTATTTCAATAGGTTTTTGGGGAACAGATAGTGTCTGGTTACATGAATAAGTTCTCTTAGTGGTGACTGCTGAGACTTTGGTGCACTATCAACTGAGTAGTGTACATTGTACTCAGTGTGTAGTCTCTTATCCCTCACCACCCCCAACCCTTTCCCGTGAGTCCCCAAAGACTGATGTACCATTCTTATGCCTTTGTGTCCTCATAGCTTAGCTCACACATATGAGTGAGAACATACAATGTTTGGTTTTCCATTCCTAAGTATTTCACTTAGAATAATAGTCTCCAATTCCATCCAGGTTGCTGGATGTTGATGGAGTTGATTTTTGCATAAGGTGAAAGATGAGGATCCAGTTTCATTCTTCTACATGTGGCTTGCTAATTATCCCAGCACCATTTTTTGAATAGGGTGTGCTTTCCCCACCTTATGCTTTTGTTTGCTTTATCAAAGATCAGCTAGCTGATCTTTTTATGGCTGAGTAGTATCCCATAGAGTGTGTGTGTGTGTGTGTGTGTATACACCATATTTTCTTTATCTACTCATTGATTGATGTGCATGTGGGCAGTTCCATATTTTTGCAATTGCAAATTGTGCTGCTATGAACATGTATTTGCAAGTATCTTTTTTGTATAATGACTTTTCTTTTCCTCTGGGTAGATACCTAGCAATGGGATCACAGGATCAAATGGTAGATCTACTTTTAGTTCCTTAAAGAATCTCCACGCTGTTTTCTATAGTGGTTATACTAGTTTACATTCTCACTGACAGTGTAAAGTGTTCCCTTTTCACTGCATCCACGCCAACATCTTTTTTTTTTTTTTTTTAATGGCCATTCTTGCAGGAATAAGGTGGTATCACATTGTGGTTTTGATTTGCATTTTCCTAATAACTAGTGATATTGCACATTTTTCCATATGCTCGTTGCCCACTTGTATATCTTCTTTTGAGAATTGTCTATTCACGTCCTTAAGACCACTTTTTGATAGGGTTGTTTGTGTTTTTCTTGCTGATTTGTTTGAGTTCTTAGTAGATTCTGGATATTAGTCTTTTGTCAGATGTATAGATTGTGAAGATTTCCCCCACTCTGTGGGTTGTCTGTTTACTCTGCCGATTATTTCTTTTGCTGGGCAGAAGCTTTTTAATTTAATTAAGTCCCATCTATTTATCTTTGTTTCTGTTGCATTTGCTTTTGAATTCCTAGTCATAAAGTCTTTACCTAAGCTAATGTCTAGAGGGGTTTGGTTTTTCTGATGTTATCTTCTAGAATCTTTATGGTTTCAGATCTTAGATTTAAGTCTTTGATTGATCTTGAGTTGATTTTTCTATAAGGTGAGAGATGAGGATCCAGTTTTATTCTTCTACATATGGCTTACTAATTAAC
The DNA here is from genome assembly GCF_000951035.1 of Colobus angolensis palliatus. Classification (NCBI taxonomy): domain Eukaryota; kingdom Metazoa; phylum Chordata; class Mammalia; order Primates; family Cercopithecidae; genus Colobus; species Colobus angolensis. Next base: position 3,795,925 of record NW_012115300.1, on the reverse strand, counting down.
CCAGCACTATTTTTTGAATAGGATATACTTTCCCCACTTTGTTTTTGTTTGCTTTGTCGAAGACCAGTTGGCTGTATTTGGCTTAATTTCTGAGTTCTCTATTTTTGTTACATTGGTCTATGTGCCTATTTTTATACCAGTACCATGCTGTATAGCCTTGTAGAATAATTTGAAGTTGGGTAATGTGATGCCTCCAGATTTGTTCTTTTTGCTTAATCTTGCTTTGGCTACGTGGGCTCTTTGTTGGCTCCATATACATTTCAGGATTGTTTGTTCTAGTTCTGTGAAGAATTATGGAGGTATTTTGATGGGAATTGCATCGAATCTGTAAATTGCTTTGGGCAGTATAGTCATTTTCACAATATTAATTCTAACCATCCATAAACATGAAATGTCTTTCGATTCATTTGTGTTATCTGATTTCTTTCAGCAGTGTTTTGTAGTTTTCCCTGTAGAGGTCTTTCATGTCTTTGGTTAGGTATATTCCTAAGTATTTTATTTAGTTATTTATTTATATATTTTTGCAGCTATTGTAAAACAGGTTGAGTTTTTTGATTCTCAGCTTGGTGTTCATTAGTTCTTTTTTCCTGCTGGGTTTGGTTTTGGATTATTCTTGTTTCTCTAGTTCCATCAGGTGTGACATTGGATTGTATATTTGTGCTCTTTCAGGCATTTTGATTTAGGCATTTAATGCTATAAACTTTCCTCTTAGCCCTGCTTTTGCTGTATCCCAGAGGTTTTGATAGGTTGTGTCACTATTATCATTTGGTTCAAATATTTTTTAATTTCCATCTTGATATCATTGTTGGTCCAATGATCATTCAGGAGCAGGTTATCGTTCTTAATTTGTGCTATTTCACTGAAAAATTTTCCTTTCATATCCTGTATCATGTTTTTCATTTCTTTAAGTTGGACTTCATTTTTCTCTGGTGCTCCTTGATTAGCTTAGGAATCAACCTTCTGAATTATTTTTCTGGCAATTCAGAGGTTTTGTCTTGGTTTGGATCCACTGTTGATGAGCTGGTATGATCATTTGGGGTGTTAAAGAAACGTGTTTTGTCACATTACCAGAATCGTTTTCTGGTTCCTTCTCATTTGAGTAGATTATGTCAAAGGGAAGATGTGGGATTCAAGGGCTGCTGTTCAGATCCTTTTATCCCGACACTACTTGATGTAGTGTTTTCTCCTTCCCCTAGGAATGGGCTTCCTGAGAGCTGAACTATGGTAATTGTTTTTGCTCTTCTGGGTCTAGTCACCTGGCAGAGGTACCAGGCTCTGGGCTGGTAGTAGGGAGTGTCTGCAAAGGGTCTTGTGATGTGATCCATCTTCGGGTCTTGCAACTATGGATATCAGTACCTGCTCTGGTGGAGGTGGCAGGGGAGTGAACTCTATGAGGCTCCTTGGTTGTGTTTTTGTTCAGTGCGCTGGTTTTGTGTTGCTTGGCCTCCAGCCAGGAGGTGGCAATTTCAAGAGGGCATCAGCTGTGATCCTATAGGGAGGATGCAAACTTGCCCTAGAGACACCTGGTTAAGTATTCAGGATTCTCAGGCAGTGAGCAGGGCCATAGAGTTCCCAAGAGATTATGACCTTTGTCTTCCGCTACCAGGGAGGGTAAAAAAAGACCACCAGGAGGGGGCAGAGAGAGGCATGTCTGAGTTCAGTCTCTCCTTGGGCAAGGTTTGCAGTGGTTGCTGTGGGAGACGGGTGAGTGGTTCCCAGTCCAGTGGAGTTATATTTCCAGGGTGATTATGGCTGCCTCTCCTGAGTCATACAAATCGCCAGGGAAGTGGGGAAAACTGGCAGTCACCAGCCACACCATGCTCTCATGCAGCTGGCAGTCCTAAAGACCGGTCTCATTCCTACCTTGCCCCTCGACATCACCAAGTCTATTTCCAGGCAGCCAGTGATCAGGGCTGAGAACTTGACCCAGACCACAAGCTTCTCTGTTGAGAAAGCAAGCAGACTCACAGTTTTTCCATCTCTCAGTGAGCCTGCAGCAGTGATCCCGTTCCTTCAAAGGGTCTATGGATTCTGTCATCTTTCCTAGTATGTTCCTACGGTAGTTCTTGAAGCAATAGTTCACGATGTAAGTCTCCACACAATGTTCTGTCTGTCTGAGCAGGAGCTGCAAGCTAGTCCTACCTCCCATCCACCATCTAAATGCTAAAGTTAATTTCTTAAAGACAGCACACAGTTGTATCTTCCTTTTTTATTCACTCTGAAAATCTGTATTTTAATTAGAATATTTAGTTCATTTGCATTTAGTGCAATTATTGATATGGATGCATTTAGAGCTACTATTTTCCTATTTGTTTTCTTTTTTTCCCCATCCATTTCCTGTTCTTTTATTCTTTCCTCTCCACCTTATTCTGGCTTTTTAATTGTAAATTTTATGTATGAGCTATACCTCTTTGCACTAATTTTTATTGCTTTTCTAAGGAAGTACTGTGTAATAGAACTTTCTGTAATGATAGAAATATTATATAATCTGAATTTTACAATATGGTAACCACTAGCTACACGTGCTATTGACCACTTAAGATAGGACTAATATGATTAAGGAACTGAATTTTTAATTTTAATTAATACAAGTTTACATAGCTATGCAGGGCCATTGTCTACCATGTTTAACAGCACAGCCGTAGAGGAAGCTAGGGAGGGAAGATGAAGGACAGGGACTGGAATGGAAGTAAATTTCTGAAGATACCTAGTTATATATTGAAACTACATAACTGCTTTCCACAACTTAAAAGACCAAATTAGATTACAAATGAAAAAAGAATCCTTAGGAAATAAGACTTAAGAGATTAGAAGCTGGACCCTAGGGCTGTTTACTACAATGAGTTGTCATTTCTAGGTCTTTCTGTGTATAGATTAGCGGAATACCAAATATTTTTAAAAAGTAATCCTTAGTTTATACTGACATTTCTATTGCAAAGTCAAACAAATTGAACAAAATCCCTGTAATCTTCTATTTTAATTATAAATATTTCCACGGCATTAGGAATATTGTGCCACTTTATATAAAATGCGAGGAACTTGAATCATACAGATTGATTTACCATTACACAATTCCCCTGTCCTTTATGCTACAGCTATCCCATGTACTATTTTATTTCTAAGTACAAAATAAATCCCAGTATGTGTCATAATTTTGTTTTAAAAAATCAATCAGATGTATTTAAAACAAGTTAAAAGCAAAAATAACAGGCTTCTATACTCACTTACCTATGTGCAATTCCCTGTTTCCATCCTGAAAATCCAACTATTCATCTGGTAGCACTGTCTTTCAACATGAAGAATTTTCTTTATCATTATTTGAAAGGCAGGTCTGCTGACAAATATTTTCTTAGCCTTTGTTTATTTTAAAATTTCTTTCACTTTCATTATTGGAGTAAATTTTAACTATATGTAGAATTCTAAATTGACTGCTTCTGTTTACTTTTCCATTCAGCACATTTAAGATGCTGTATTGCCTCCTGGCTTCCACTGTTGTGACGAGATACGAAAAAACTTTTCTGCTAATCTCTTATATGTAATGTGCGATTTTCCTAAACTTCCTTCAAAATTTTCTCTTTATCTTTGGCTTTTAGCAGTTTGTCTATGATAAGCCTTACTGTAGCTTCCTTTTTATTTTTATTCTCTACATAAATTCTCTTTGAGATTTAGTATGATTTTTATCTATAAATTTCTACTTATCAATAAATTTGAAGATTTTCTACTATTATTTAGTCAAATGTATTTCTAGTATTCCAATTACATATATGTTAAACATTTTGACATGCTCTCACAAATCACTGAAGTTTTTCTTTTATTTCATTCTCTGCTCTTCAGACTGTATAATTCATATTGATCTCACTCAAGTTCACTACTTCTTCTATCCTGTGTAAATCTGTGAAGGCCATGTAGAAATTTTTATTTCATGTAATTTTTTTTTTTAATTCTAGAAGGCTATCTGGTTCTTTTACATAGTTTTATTTCTCTACTGTGATTTCTAATTTGTTTATTCATTATAAGGATATTTTCCTTTATATTCTATTTATAATAACTGCTTTAAAATCCTAAATTCTTCATTTCATAATCAATCTGTATTAGTTGCCTCCTTCTCAAGTATGAATCAAATTTCTTTTTCTTCATATGTCTAGTGATTTTGGATTGTATCCTATACATTGTGAGATATGCCATAGAGTTCCTGGATTCTATTATACCCCCTGACAAAGAGTACATTAAAAAAAAAAAAAAATTAGCAGTTACATTGGCCAGATTCAAACTGAACCTCTAACACCTGTGGTAGGTAGCATCTGATATTTCTGTAGAGTTCACATGCATAGTTGAATTATTAGTCACATTTCTGGGCATAGTATATACACAGAGTTTGGAGTGTCCCCTCTGTGGATCTATTTTCCAGGGACCCCCTTTAATTTTCCACCTGCTGTGTAGTCCTAAGCTTTCTATTCGGTTCTCTAAGCATTTTAGATTGTCGATTTCTATCAGTGGAGCACAAATTTTTGACCTTAACCAAAAATCTGTTAAATCCAGAATCTCAAGAAATACCACTCTATTCATCCATATATTAACTTCCCTCTGTTTTCTGCCTATTTTTGATCATTCCAATGCTTTTAGCTACTTGATTTTTACATTTTTTTCCAGAATTTGTGTTTTCTATGGGAGCAAACTAGTACAGAAAGAGGAACTTCTGAAACATTGGAGTGTTTTGCTTTGTAAGCAATTTTATGACATCTTTTGAACAAAAATTGTCTAACCTACCGTACAATCAAAGTTAGAAACCGTCACTTTCTTTGGAAAATATGTTAAATGTAAAAAGTCATTGAATTGTGATAGAACATTAGGTGGCTGATTTTTAAAAATTTTGTGACTTTACTCTAAATGATAGCATCTTCTCTCTGTCTGCCCTTCCTTCAAATATTCCTGACAATTTTCTATTAGAGTCAAGCTATAGGGCAAAACATTTCTTGGATTTTTATATTGATTGGTTGGTTGGTTGGTTTTTGTTTGTTCCAGTGATATGATTCTTTGTAACATGTCTGGTACATTATTACTCTTCATTAAGGGAGAAAAACTTTAATAAACATAAAGTAAAAGAAAATCATTCTTGCAAAATATTATTCCCATGAAACACTGGGATTTCTATTATTTGTTAAACTTATTTTGAAAATTAAAAATAATAATTTGAAAATTAAAGAGGAGAAATAAATACATTAAAAAGTCTGCTGGTGGTAACTGAATATGGATAAAGTTTGAATTAATTCATTTCTGTGAAATACTTTTCAGATCTGTGTATTATTAGTGAAATAACTTCTTACCTTTTGACAGCTTCGGTCAATAGGATCCACTGGAGTACTTCTGGGATGGGTTACCCTAACATCATCTCTTCCATATTCCAGATTGGACCATAATTCAGTTATAAGTTCATTAACAAACCCTAAAAAGAATTATTACTTCAAGTCATTTATAGCATAATATTTCTTTGGATCATGAAGGAAAGATATGATGATCCCACTGACAAATCTGGTCTACTTTGACAGAAGACACATACTTGCATTTTATACAAGAAATAATCTCTTCTTGGTAGAAATTATATCTACTATTGTTAATATACTTTTATGATATTTCATTATCATAAAACTCTGTAATAACTAAATTCTGAGAGACTATTTCCCTGGAAGACTGCTGAATTTTGAGTCCCAGCTTCTTCACTTTGGCCAGTAATTTCTCTGAGCGTGTTTTCTGAAACATAAAAAGGTATATACTTTGCTCTGCAAATCAGCCAGCAAAGTAAGGCAGTCTGAAATCAGGTTGTGTTTTTCAGAGGTGAGGGGAGAGAAAAGAGGTAACAGGAGGCCGGGTAGGCATCCAAAGGGTGTATGCTCCCTTATTCCAATATAACTAATTTTTTTTGTAATTCCATACACTAAGAATGACTCTGCATTTTATACAACTTTTGCTTCAACCCAGTCTTTAAATTCTTATGAGTCATACTATAAACCTAAATGAAAATGAATATAAAACCCAATTATCAAATTAGTCTATTAAAAAATCAAGTAGAGGCCAGGCGCGGTGGCTCAAGCCTGTAATCCCAGCACGTTGGGAGGCCGAGACGGGCGGATCACGAGGTCAGGAGATCGAGACCATCCTGGCTAACACAGTGAAACCCCGTCTCTACTAAAAAAATACAAAAAAAAACCAGCTGGGCAACGTGGCAGGTGCCTGTAGTCCCAGCTACTTGGAAGGCTGAGGCAGGAGAATTGCTTGAGCCAGGGAGGCAGAGGTTGCAGTGAGCTGAGATCCGGCCACTGCACTCTAGCCTGGGCAACAGAGCGAGACTCTGTCTCAACAAAAATAAAAAATAAAAATAAAAAATAAAAAATAAAAAAAATCAAGTAGAAAAATCATGTGGAAAAGTGTAAAACACAACATTTAATCATAAAATAAGGAAGTTCATAACAACAATATTAGATCAGAAAGGGTCTTCGGGTATGAGAGAAAAAAATATGGGCTCTAAAACCGAGAATATTAGAGTTTAAATTCCAAATATGCCAGTTTATTAGCTGTCCATCCTTGCAAAAATCCCCCGACTTCATGGAGCCTTAGTTCTCCTATTTGAAAATTGAAATAATGATGCCACATTCCATGGTTGCCATGAAGTATCAACAGGACAATACATGTGAAGTTCCTAATATAGTACCTAAGACATTGGAGAAGCTCAAAAAACTATCGTCTTCCTCCTGTACTTTGAAAACTACACTTATTCCTCTCATGAAAAGTTTGAGACTTTCATGCTCAGAAGCTTAATGACTTTACCAAGGGTGAGATCTGAGATTAAATTTAGTCTCCAAATACTTCAGTTAATGTGCTCTGAATACTACACTACATGAATTTTATTCTAAGTAGAAGAAAAAAACTAGTGGTTCAGTTTAGGACAATTTTTTTTTTTTTAACCAAGAAACATGTTTCATAATACAAGTAGTCCAGATTAGTTTGGCCAAAAAACAAAGTTAAAATATACTATAGGAAAAGCATTTGTATTTAAAGAGAGAATCAGTAGTGATCACTCATGTTATAATTCAACTCTAAGTGTTGAAAAAAATATTGTCACAGTATCTCTATCAGGGATTATATCTTGTTCAGAGCTCAGATAACCTTAATATAAGACATATTGGCCGGGTGTGGTGGTTCACACCTGTAATCCCAGCACTTTGGGAGGCCAAGGTGGGCGAATCACCTGAGGTCAGAGTTCAAGACCAGCCTGGCCAACACGGTGAAACCCCATCTCTACCAAAAATACAAAAATTAGCCAGGCGTGGTGGTGGGTGCCTGTAATCTCAGCTACTTAGGAGGCTGAGGCAGGAGAATCACTTGAAACCAGGAGGTGGAGGTTGCAGTGAGCTGAGACTCCATTGCACTCCAGCCCAGGCAACAAAAGTGAAACTCTCTGTCTCATAAAAAAGGAAAGAAAGAAAGAAAAAAAAGATATATTAAATTTCCAATGTTTTAACTTCTTACAAATCAAACAGACAGGGAAGAATATATACTTACTGCCAACTTCAAAGATAATGTGAAAGCTAAGTGGTGAGACAAATGATTTCAAGAAGAAAAGAGGGAGCAAGGGAATTAGGAAATTTTATGTAAATGAGTATAAACTTTGAAGCATATATAAGCCACTGACAATGAGCATTAGATAATCCTATCAGATGGAACTGTACTGAGAGAAGATGATATTCTTCTGATTTTTAAGATGAAGGAAGATTCTTAAAGCATTAAGTACGTTTCTCCTGAGTTTATTATTTGCCTTTGGTTCAAGGCAAGAGAACAAGGTTGTATACATTTCACAGAAACACAAAACTATTGGAATTTCATGGAAGAAGAAGGACAAAAAGAAAATCCTGTAACTTTCTTTTATATAAGGTCTAACTTAGTAAAAAGAATTTTAGAGTAAATATCCTGATACTTGATTGTGCCAGTTAAATTTTCAGTTGGCTTGCTCATTTTATGTTTAAAATAATTATAATTCTAATGAAAAGAAACATTTACCTGACTTTTTTAGTGCAACACCACCTGCTGCTGTTGATGCCACTTGTGTAACCAAAACTCCACAGCCAAATTTTTTATGCCTGCTGACCTAACAACATAAATATGGAACAGCAATGAGAAGCAAGAAAACATGGCATGCTAACTAGACATACCTTCAAGATGGTAAGAATTGCAAAAACAAACTCTGAAAAATATTTTAAAATCATACCTAAGATCTTAAAGAGCCCAAAACTCTAGGGATATTTAGTATGACAGAAAAAAAGCTGATTACAACCCAGTGACCTTTGGCCTTTTACTGTTTGAGTAAAGACTAAAATACATTGTAAATTTATTTAACAGTAGAATAATAGAATGCCTCTACAAATATTTGTTTCCTTTAAAATGTGAGGCCTAAACCTTCACTGACATATACATTTAGACTCAATAGGTTTCTTTCTCTAGGAAAATCACCCAGTTTCACTACATCCAGATGTTTGATATCATAATTATAAAACATATTATAATTAAGTGCATTCTTCAATTCCATCTGGTTATTTGCAATTCTGTAAATACAGCCGCAGACACTAATATCAACTCTCTAATGTTTTCCTTAAAAAAAAAAATCAAGTTGACTATTACAATGCTATACAGTTTTTCAATTGAGGCTTAATAACTTCTTCATACACAGAAAACAGAATGATGTTCTTAACAGCTTTTGCAACTACAAAAACTCCCTTTGCCTGTGGCAGATGGTAATTCATACCTGTAATTTTTTTGCATATCGGTTGAACATAAATGTCATACATTCACTGATAGCACCTGTTCTTTGAAGAAGTAGTAATCCTTTGGGGGTGGCAGCAAAATGTAGTAAATCATCTAGCAAATTATCTTCCCAAGCCATACTGAAATAGGTAAAAGAAAGAGCTTTTTTTAAGATACTAAAAACTGAAAACAAAGACTATGTCTTAGCTGAGCTTAACCCTGTTTACAATTAAAGCTACACAGTACATATTGGTTGCAAACTAATCAATACAGGTTTAAAATTAAATAAAAACATGGTTTCTTTGGTAGTGAATTCTTTTATTCCTACATTTTCTACACCTATAAGTTCCCTTCACTGAATTAAAAAAATGTTAACTGCATATGTCAGCATTTTTATTATACCTAGGTTCTCTCATCTACACACTAATTTCATTCTATTTTCCTATTAATATTCTGCTGTGCATGAATTCTCCGAACCTCAACTCCCCATAAAAATTCTTGAAGATAACATTGGAAAAACTCTTCTGGGCATCAGCTTATGCAATTCATGACTAAGACCCCAAAAGGAATTTCAACAAAAACAAAAATAAATAAATGGGACATAATTAAACTAAAAAGCTTCTGCACGGCAAAATAAATAAGTAGTCACCACAACCCAGAATGGGAGAAAATATTCACAAACTATGCAATGTCTAACAAAGGACTAATTTCCAGAATCTACAAAGGAGTCAAAGAAATCAGCAAGAAGAATAAACAAATAATCTCATTTAAAAGTGGACAAAGGACATGAAGAAACAATTCTCAAAACATACAAACAGCTGACAAGCAGTTGAAAAAAAAGTGTTCAACATCACTAATCATCAGGGAAATGCAAATTAAAACCACTTACTCCTGCAAGAAAAAAAGGCCATAATTAAAAAGTCAAAAAAACAATAGATGTTGGTATGTATGTGGTGGGACTCTTTTACACTGCTGGTGGGAATGTAAACTAGTACAACCACTACTGAAAACAATATGGAGATTCCTTAAAGAACTAAAAGTAGAACTACCATTTGATTCAGCAACCCCACTACTGGGTATCTACCCAAAGGAAAAGAAGTCATTACACGAAAAAGCCACAGGCAAAAGCATGTTAATAGGAGCACAATTCACAATTGCAAAGATATGAAACCAATCTAAGTGCCCATCAACCCATATGTGAATAAAGAAAATGTGGTACATATACGCCATGGAATACTACCCGGTCATTTAAAAAAAAGGAAATAATGTCTTTTGCACCAAGCTTGATGGAGCTGGAGGCCATTTTTCTAAGTTAAGTAACTCAGAAATAAAAAAACAAATATCATATGGTCTCACTTATAAGTGGGAGCTAAGGTCTGAGGATGCAAAGGCATAAGCATAATATAATGGACTTTGGGGCTACAGGAGGAAAATTTGGAAGAGGGGTAAGGAATAAAAAATGACATATTGGGTACAGTGTATGCTGCTTGAGTGATGGATGCACAAAAAGCTCAGAAATCACCACTGAAGAATGTATCCACGTAACCAAAAGCACCTGTACCCTGAAAACTATTGAAATAAAAATTGAAATAGTAACTATTGAAATTAAAAATGAAAATTAATGATTAAAAAATGAGATCTAAAAATTACCTCAAAAATAAACTATAGAAATGTTTTTTCTCACCCTTTAATGCAAAAAAAAAAAAAAAAAAAACAAAGCAGCTAATTGTGTGACAACTATATTAGAAAATAAATTATAGCAAATGTTTAGGGAATTAACTATTTGTTGAACCATTACACTGTTAAGGAAATGCGGAAGGCTTTTTGTTTGATTGTTTTGTAAGCTAAACTATACCCACCTTAAAAAAAAATTCAAATTCCATTTCAACATCTCTTTAACAAAGAATAGCCCTTCAAGTTCTCCCTAATTACCATTTTAGACTATGCCAATACTCGATTATAAAATAAGAACAGAACCCAGAAAAATATGTTGCCAGAGTTTAGTTCAAAAAATCTATTTTCCCCATTAATCTGACTCTATATCCTACTGATATCTGTAAAGGAACATGGAGACATCTACATTAAAATTTGATATAAATATTGATTTAAATAATTTTCCAAAGTCAAAACCTAATTGAAATGCACTCCCAACACATTTAGAAAAATCGTATTTTAAATATAAATACACTTAATTGGTATTTGAGAAAATATTATTTCTACTGAACTCTCCAGTTAACTTTCCAACTTTAGTATTTAGTAATTCTCCAAATTTTCTGGAAACATGAGTCCCGTTTCCTAATCTAAGATGTAAAACCAGAATGAAACAAGTATAATAAATATTGTTAGATTTCAAAAAGGCTATGAGTATTGTATGATCTCTAAAGTTCTTCCAAACTAATTTTCCTTGAACCTGTATATATACATTTACCATCCTGTAAAACATTTTTGCCATAGTATTCTATTACATTTTAATAAATTTTAAATTTATTTCAGTAAATATAATAAATAGATGACTTTCATCAATTGTACTTACATGTTTTGGGATTCCTGGCTTACTGAAGAAACAGAATCAGAACCCTCTACTGGAGTAGGAATTCTTTCTGATAGCAAACTTGTCTAAAAAAATAGCAGAATAATTTATATTATTTTTCTTACTGATAGCACTACCCATAAGATTTCCTATGCTACATCTTTGTTTTATCCTTAATGGTATTAAAATCAAAGTTATCTTCAAATTTTAAATTATCTGGTTGTTAATTAAGTATTATGTGACATATTTTACAAATAAACCGTATTAAATGGGGGTAAAAGACTTAGTTGTCCATTGATATACACATATATGGCTATTGCTACATTACGATCTCTAGTATCCACAATGAAAACCCAGCCGTCTCTAAAAATTACTTTAAAATAACTCCCAAAGAGTGTTAGTCTATGTAAGGAAAATTAACCTAAAGCCTCATCTAGGAGAAGAAAATAATCTGTAGTACCCATTTAAGTCTTAGAACTTTGTCCCACTGGGAAAGGAGATACTGCAGTCATCCTGTGCCAAATTAAGACGCATTATGTCACCTAGAGTACTGTGATGCTAAAGAAGTCATATTTGCCCAGTTAACTATTTCATCCAAAGTACAACACTAGAATGGTGCTTATATTTGAAATAAAGATTTGCAGGGAGGAAAAACGAAGCTTGAAAATATTTACCTTTTTCCACGCCTTTGCTATAGATTCATGCAAACTGTAAGTGATTAACACCTGCAAGCCTTCACATGTACTATATATCTGACGACACACAGAAATAAAAGCTCCTTTAACCACAGGCAACATTTCTGATCCAGAAAATATAGAAATATCTTCATCGAGAAGTTTTTTCGAAAACTGGGCAATTATATGAGCACCTGTAGAACTAAAAGATGATACCTGAAAGTGATTCCAAGGTTATATTAATCTTGACTTCATAAAGCTATACTAAAAAGGCTAGTCTTCTCACAAAAACTCTTCATTTGCTTGGATCCCTTTTAGTCCTCCTCTAACTTTTCTCAGATATGTCAATATTCATGTTCCCACCCATGCGCAGATGTCTAGCAATGAGAACAGTTTCAGTGGGGTAGAAGAAAAAAATATAGAGACAGGGAAAAAGCAGCAAAACTTTACAATTAAAAGATTATGGACGCATTGAGACCACGGCCATGTAGATAAGTACTGTCAATTCTATAGTGAAAACATAATCCTTAACGCTCCATTCCTAGCACTTACTGACACATTCCCCATCCCATTAACAGTACTTAGTTCCCCTATATCAAAGGCTGAGAAACTTTTTTTTTTTTTTTTTTGAGATGGAGTCTCCCTCTGTCACCCAGACTGGAGTGCAATGGCGCGGTCTTGGCTCACTCCGCCCTCCGGGTTCAAGCAATTCTCCTGCCTCAGCCTCCTGAGTAGCTGGGATTACAGGCACATGCCACCATGCCTGGCTAATTTTTGTACTTTTTTAGTAGAGACAAGGTTTCACCATATTGGCCAGGTTTCACCATATGGCCAGGCTCGTCTCGAACTCCTGACCTCAGGTGATCCACCTGCCTCGGCCTCCCAAAGTGCTGGGATACAGGTATCCGGCCAGCTGAGACACTTTTAAAAGTAATAATAGATAATAATAATAGATAAGTACTTAATAAATGCTCAGAATTTACACAAGTTCAATGGTGTGCATTAGACTGTTGTAGTTACAGTTAATATTTTCCCCCATGCCACTGATTTGTTGGGAAAACAGTCATGTTTATTTGGATAACTGCTTTACCATGCTTTACCGTGGTGTCATTTAACTTTTTTCTCTAGTTCTCCATATATCCTATAAAGTGATCATTAGATCTAGAAGACTACTTAGATTTAAGTTTAATTTCTTTTGTTTCCTTTCCTTTTTTTTGCTTGGTAAACTAACTTCATAGTTGATTGCCGCTGTCTACCTCCTATTGAATGAAGCACTATCTGGATGTCCCAATTTTAGTGGTGCTAAAGATCATTGGTCAGACGGTATCACCCTGACCTCTCTAGTATGTAGTCCTCCCCATCAACCTTAGGTGAAAGACCTAATGATTTAGCATTCATTAATGATCATTTCCTACATCTACTATTTCATTAAGGATTATCAAATTATGATTTTTCTGATTATACCATTTACCTTGCATTTATCACTTAGAATTCTTCTGTGAAGAACTTTTCCTCAGTAATGTTTTAGTTACACTAAAATACAGTTTGTACAGAAAAGGCTAGAAAAAATGCTTAAATTTTCTGTTTATCAATTTGCATACTAATAAGTTGGTGTCCTAGTAATTTCAGCAGGTAACTGATAAAGTTTATTTTTTGTTTTCTATTTTAGTGCCTTTTCAAATGCATGTATTTTTTATATACTTTATGTATGTCAATCCATTGCAGTCATTATTTTTCTGATTCTCAAATTGTCCATCTTAAGCCAGTAGCAGGCCCCTTCTGGTTGGCTCTGGAGTCCTTCTGACACTATCCCATTGGTCTTAGATTGCTTCTAAAACGGTAAGATATCCCAGGATCATCCTCCACACTTCCTGGCCCAGACCCAGAATCAGCCACTCCTGTCTCTTCTTAGAACAAAAAGATATTTAGACAATACAGATAACAGCTCACAGTGAAGCAGTTGCTACTATTCCACTGATAATGCTGGGAAAAACATAACTTAAGAAAAAAAAAGTTCATAATTTTATTTCTATTATGAAGATTCAGGTTTCCTATTTAACTACTTTAACTTTATACTTTTATCTTTTTCTCTTATACTGAAAATCTTAGTTCCTTATGACATTACTATAATTACTTATTTGCTCTATAATTATGTATAACAATTTGAAAACAGCAACAGCAATATTACTTCTAAACATATAATAAATGCAGTTTCAGATTATTTTGAGGATATTTTTCACCTTAGAATATATCCCACTGGAAATTATCAATCAAAATTAGATTATTTTAAGTAATTCTTTTCTCTGCATGAATATGTCACTAACTTGATTGATATTTAAATTTACTAATCCCTTTGTTTGCAGCTTTTAAATATTGTGGCTTCATTTCTTTTTTTTTTTTTTTTAACATTTAGTATGTAAACAGCAAGATGAGTCCAAAGTCAAATCTAGGTATAATTAAGGTATAATCCTAGATATCTTGTTTCCATATCTGTTTCTCCATATTTTTCTCTCCCCTCTCCTAAAATTAACCATTTTCATTAGTTTTCACTTTGTCCATTCATCATTCTCTTTTAAAAACATAAACAAATATGATCATTCATATTTCTCTGTACCATACAAAAGGTAGCATTCCATTAACATTCTTCTGTTTTCCTTTATTCACTTAACAACATATCCTGAAAATAACTCCACAGAAATACACAAAAAGATTCCCTTTTATAGACAGCTCGGTGCTCCACTGTGTAAACATAATTCAATCAACTAGCCTCTTATTGAACATTTGAGATTATTCCAGTCTTCCATTAATATAAATAATCAGAACCTATAGCTTTAACTGGACAATGAAGATTCAGAAGAAAATCTAATATTTTATGCCTTATCTGTTTAACTTCAATGTAAGGGAGACTTTCTTTAATATTAAAAGAAAGAAAGAAAGAGAGAAAAAGAAAGAAAGAGAAAAGAAAGAGAGAGAGAGAAATAAAGAAAGAAAAAGAAAGAAAGAGGGAAGGGAAGGGAAGGGGAGGGGAGGGGAGGGGAGGGGGCCAGATGCAGTGGCTCATGACTGTAATCCCAGCACCTTGAGAGGCCAAGTCAGGTGGATCACTTGAGGTCAGGAGTTCGAGACCAGCCTAGACAACATGGCGAAACTCCATCTCTACTAAAAATACAAAAATTAGCCCGGCACGGTGGCGCACACCTATAGTCTCAGATACTCTGGAGGCTGAGGCAGGAGAATCACTTGAATCTGGGAGGTGGAGGTTGCAGTGAGCAGAAATCGCACAACTGCATTCCAACTTGGGCAGCAGAGTGAGACTCCATCTCAAAAAAAAAAAAAAAAGAACCCAAATCTCATAAAGATAATGATTGGGAAAAATTTGACTACATGTAAATTAATAATATCTATATAGAAAAAGAAACTTAAATAGGGTTAAGTGGTAGACAATAAAAAGAAGTCTTGGAACTCATGACAAAGAATTAGTCTTCCTTATTTTAAAAACAGCTATTATTGATAAGGACCTCTAGTTAAACATGGCAGACTGAACATGTACATTCACTGCTCCCTCCATAAATACTAAAATTCAAAAGTAAAAAGATTTTCCAGTAGGCAGTAAAACCACCAAAGACAAGGAGAATGGAAACGATGTGGTAACAAAATTTTAGAACCTGGAAATCAAAATAACAAGCAGTAATTCGGGACATAGAAAAACCTCAATTATCAGCCACAATGTGAAAAACAGAATAAACCTGATTCACCTTAACAGACCCTCTCAAAAACACACAGGAATTGGTGGTAACAAATATCTCTAAACTGGGGGGGTAAAAGTGAAATTGAAAACAGAAGAGCTGCCTGAAAGCCAGTTTAAGGAGTCTAACCTCCAGACTCCCTTCCGCATTTCATGCAGCTAACCCAGTGTGCTTCTTGGAAGGTAGGCAGAGTTCAAGAAAGAGAAGACAACAGAGGGTGTCACAGGTTTCTCTACTAACACTTGAGATCCATCACTATTTCCACACAGCCTTCTTCTCCCACTAGGCTTATATTCCTCAGGCAGCGAACAGTAAGAGGTTTCTCTACGGAATCTTGTACGAACAAGGAAAAACCAAATATACTGACATTACGGGTTCCCAAAAAAATGCCACAGAAAGGGCCCACTAAAGTAGAGACACAAATTACAAGTCCCACTTTCTTGTATAGTTTCCAAGCATCTTCTTACTGACTTTCAAATATTTGAATAAACCTCCAATTTAAAAGATAGAGACCATGATAAGAAATACAGAAAGCAATTAAGAAGGAAAAAAGAAAATATGACAGATTAAAACTTTATTATCTTTATGTAGGTAAAAAGAACTTATACTCAAAAAAAAACAACGGGGCAGGAGGCAAAAAAATTAGAAGCAGCAGCCATCAGAGGCTCCCACTGAAAAGTACCAAAACAGCATGCGAATCCTGCACTGGCAGCCGAGGTATCCAGCCAGGTTTTATCATTGGGACTGACTAGGCGGCTGGCGACCCATGGAGAGGAAGGAAGAGGAGGGTGGTGCGGCAGCCCACCTTAGATCTACACAGGGCAGGGGAGCCCCCTCCTTTCAGCCAAGCGGGGCGGTGGGTAAGCATGCTACCCAGCCTGGGAAGCCGTGCTTTTCCATGGAACTGTGCTCCCCATGGTCAGAAGATCCCACTCGTGAGCCCACACCACTGAGGCCTTCAGTCCCAACCACAGAGTCATTCAGATTCTCAACAGCCACTCAACTGGAATCGTCCTAAGTCTGCAGAGTTCCTGGAGGGAGGGGTGGCCATCACCACTGCTGCTGCTGATTGCTGTCTAAGCCATCTGAGCTCCTTGGGGGAAGGGCGGCAGCCACCACTGCTGCTGCCTGCTACCTAAGCCATCTGAGCTCCCTGGGGGAGCAGCAGAGCCAACACTGCTGCAGCTAGCTACCTAAGACACCAAGCTCCCGGGGTGAAGGGCTGCAGCTATCACTATCGCTCCAGGCAGTGCTTTGCCCTGCTAGAGCCAGGGAGGCTGAATGGCTTGGTACCAAGAGGTATTCCCCCACAGCACAGCACATCAGCTGTGGCAGATCTTGGCCAGATTGCCTCTTCAGACCAGATGCTGATCCAACCCCCCTCATTGGGTGGGACCTCCCTATAGGAACTACAACAACTCCAGCCAGCGGCTCGGGGACAGAACTCTGATCTCCCTGGCCTGAGCTCCTAGAAGAAGGGGTGACTGTAGTCTCCATGGAACAGCAGACTTAGTCTTTCCTCCTGCTAGCTCTGAGGAATCTGGGCAGCCCAGAAGAGTTGGTTTCCCCCCAGTGCAGCACACCCCTTCTGCCAAACAGCAAAGTGCTTCATTAAATGGGTCCTGGTTCCCATGCCCCCCAGCTCGATGAGACACCACAAAAGGGGTCACCAGACACCCTATACGGGAGCGTTCCTATTGGCATCAGGTTGGTGTACCTCAAGGTCAAGGATCCCAGAGGAAAGAGCCAGGCACCCATCTTTGCTGTTCTCCAGCCTCCCCAGGTACCATCTCCAGGCGTGGAAACGAACCAAATGAATAGGGCCTGAAGTGAACCCCCAACAAACCACAGCAGCCCTAAAGAAGAGGGACCTGACTATTGAAAGAAAAACAAACAGAAAGCAACAACAGAATCAATGAAAAAAATCCTCAAAAAAACCTCATCCAAGGGTCAGCAGCCTCAAAGATCCAAAGTAAACAAACTCATGAAGATGAGAAAGAATCAATGAAAAAAAACGCTGAAAACCCAAAAGGCCAGATTGTCCCTTCTCCTCAAAATGATCATAAGACCTCTCCAGCAAGGACACAGAACTGGACAGTCTTGAGATGGATGAATTGACAGAAGTGGGCTTCAGAAGGTACGTAATAACAAACTTCACTGAGGTAAAGGAGCATGTTATAACCCAATGCAAAGATGCTTAGAACCATGATACTAGGTTACAGGAGCTGCTAACTAGAATAACCAGTTTAGAGAGGAACATAGGCCAGGCGCGGTGGCTCAAGCCTGTAATCCCAGCACTTTGGGAGGCAGAGACGGGCGGATCACAAGGTCAGGAGATTGAGACCAACCTGGCTAACACGGTGAAACTCCGTCTCTACTAAAAAATACAAAAAAGTAGCCAGGCGAGGTGGCGGGCACCTGTAG
>NW_012115300.1:3767832-3777638 GCF_000951035.1 Colobus angolensis palliatus | reverse complement strand
CACACAAGAATCAATAGCCAAATCAATCAAGTGGAAGAAAGAACATCAGAGTTTGAAGACTATCTTGCTGAAATAAGGCAGGCTTAAAGGAAAAAGAGTAAGAAGTAATGTACAAAACCTATAAGAATTATGGGACTATGTAAAAAGTCCAAACCTATGACTGATTGGAGTACCTAAAAGAAATGGGAAGAATGTAACCAAGTTGGAAAACACACTTCAGGATATCATCCAGGGGAACTTCCCCAATCTAGCAGGATAGGCCAACATTCAAATTCAGGAAATACAGAGAACCCCACAAGACACATAATCATCAGATTCTCCAAGGTTGAAATGAAAGAAAAAATGTTAAGGGCAGCCAGAGAGAAAGGCCAGGTCACCTACAAAGGGAAGCCCATCAGATTAATAGTGGGTATCTCAGAAAAAAAAAATCTACAAGCCAGAAGAGAATGGAGGCCAATATTAAATACTTTTTTTTTTTTTTTTTTGAGACAGAGTCTCACTCTGTCACCCAGGCTGGAGTGCAGTGGCGAGATCTCAACCCCCTGCAACCTCTTCCTCCCAAGTTCAAGCGATTCTCCTGCCTCAGACTCCTGAGTAGCTGGGACTATAGGCATGTGCCACCATGCCTGGCTACTTTTTCTATTTTTAGTAGAGACAGAGTTTCACCATGTTAGGCAGACTGGTCTCAAACTCCTGACCTCAGGTGATCTGCCCGCCTCAGCCACACAAAGTGCTAGGATTACAGGCATGAGCTATGGCACCCAGTCATTCAACATTCTTAAAGAAAAAAATTTTCAACCCAGAATTTCATATCTGGCCAAACTAAGCTTTATAAGTGAAGGATAAATAAAATCCTTTATAGACAATCAAATGCTAAGGGAGTTCATCACCACCAGGCCTGCCTTACAAGAGCTCCTAAAGGAAGCACTAAATAGGGAGAGGAAAAACCAGTACCATCCACTGAAAAAAACACACCAAACTACAAAGGCCAATGACATTATGAAGAAACTGGATTAACCAGTGTGCAAAATAACCACCTGGCATCATGATGATAGGATCAAATTCACGCATAACAATATTAACCTACAATGTAAATGGGCTAACTGCCTCAATTAAAAGACACAGACTGAAAAACTGGATAAAGAGTCAAGACCAATCAGTGTGTTTTATTCAAGAGACTCATCTCACGTGCAAAGATACACATAGGCTCAAAATAAAAAAGATGGAGGTAAATCTACCTAGCAAATGGAAAGCAGAAAAAAAGCAAGCAAGGGTTTCAACACTAATTTCTGACAAAACAGACTTTAAACCAACAAAGATCAAAAAACACAAAGAAGGATGTAACATAATGGCAAAGGGATCAATTCAACAAAAAGAGCTAACTATCCTAAATATATATACACCCAATATAGGAGCACCCAGTTTCATAAAACAAGTTTTTAGAGACCTAAAAGTGATTTAGACTACCACACAATAATAGTGGGAGACTTTAATACACCACAGACAATATTAGACAGTGGAGTATTAAAGAGACAGAAAATTAACGAGGATACTCAGGACTTGAACTCAGCTCCAGATCAAGAGGACCTAATAGATATCTGCAGAACTCTTCACCCTAAAGCAACAAAATATATCTTCTTCTCAGTGTCACATGGCACTTACTCTACAATCAACCACATAATTGGAATTAAAACACTCCTCAGCAAATGCAAAATAAACGAAATCCTTATAAACAGTCTCTCAAACCACAGTGCAAAACTCAAGATTAAGAAACTCACCCAAAACCACACGACTACATCAAAATTGAATAACCTGCTCCTGAATAACTCCTAGGTAAATAATGAAAGTAAGGCAGAAAGCAAGAATTTCTTTGAAGCCAATAAAAACAAAGAGAAAACATACCAAAATCACTGGGACACAGCTAAAGCAGTGATAAGAGGGAAATTTATAGCACTAAATGCCCACATCAGAAAGCTAGAAAGATCTCAAATCAACACCCTAACATCAAAACTAAAAGAACTAGAGAAGCAAGAACAAACAAATACAAAAGCTAGCAGAAGACAAGAAATAACTAAGGACAGAGTGGAAATGAAGGAGAGACAGCCATGAAAACCCTTCAAAAAAATCAATGAATCCAGGAGCTGTTTTCTTGAAAAAATAAAATAGACCACTAGTTAGATTAATAAAGAGAGAAGAATCAAAAAGAAACAATAAAAAGATAAAAGGGTATCACTACTGACCCCACAGAAATACAAAATACCATCAGAGGATACAAACAGCTCTGCATAAATAAACTAGAAAACCTAGAAGAAATGAATAAATTCCTGGACACATACACCCTCCGAAGAAGAAGTCAAATCCTTGAGTAGACCAATAACAAGCTCTGAAATTGAGGCAGTAATAAATAGCCCAGCAACTAAAAAAAAGCCCAGGACCAAATGGATTCACAGCCAAATTCTATCACAGGTACAAAGAGGAGCTGGTACCATTCCTGCTGAAACTATTCCAAACAATTAAGAGGGAGGGACTCCTCCCTAACTCATTTTATGAGGCCAGCTTCATCCTGATACGAAAACCTGGCAGAGACACAACAAAACAAGAAAACTTCAGGCCAATATCCTAATGATCATGGATGTGAAAATCCTCAACAAAATACTGACAAACCAAAACCAGCGGCACATCAAAAAGCTTATCCACCATGATCAAGGTGGCTTCATCCCTGGGATGCAAGGCTGGTTCAACATACACAAATCAATAAACATTTATTCATCAGGTAAACAGAACCAATGGGAAAAAACCACGATTACCTCAATAGATACAGAAAAGGCCTTCAATAAAATTCAACACCCTTTCATGCTAAAAACTCTCAATAAACTAGGTATTGATAGAACATATCTCAAATAAGAAAAGCTATTTATGACAAACTTACAGACAATATTATATTGAATGGGCAAAAGCTAGAAGCACTCCCTTTGAAAACCAGCAAAAGATGGTGGAGGTTCCAAGACGGCTGAATAGGAACAGCTCCAGTCTACAGCTCCCAGCGTGAGCGACGCAGAGGATGGGTGACTTCTGCATTTCCAACTGAGGTACTGGGATCATCTCAATGGGGCTTGTCCTACAGTGGGTGCAGCCCAGGGAGCAGAGCAGGGCATCGCCTCACCTGGGAAGCACAAGGGGTCGGGGAATTTCCTTTCCCGGGGAAAGGGAAGCTGTGACAGATGGTAACTGGAAAATCAGGACACTCCAACCCTAATACTGTGCTCTTCCAATGGCCTCAGCAAACGGCACACCAGGAGATTATATCCCGTGCCTGGCTCAGAGGGTCCCACACCCAAGGAGCCTCATTCACTGCTAACACAGCAGTCTGAGATTGAACTGCAAGGTGACAGCGAGGCTGGGGGAGGGATGTCTGCCATTGCTGAGGCTTGAGTAGATAAACGAAGCAGCCGGGAAGCTCGAACTGGGTGGAGCCCACCACAGCTCAAGGAAGTCTGCCTGCTACTGTAGACTCCACCTCTGGGGGCAGGGTGTAGCTAAACAAAAGGCAGCAGAAACTTCTGCAGACTTAAATGTCACTGTCTGATAGCTTTGAAGAGAGTAGTGGTTTTCCTGGCACGGAGTTTGAGATTTCAGAACGGACAGACTGCCTCCTCAAGTGGGTCCCTGACCCCCCGAGTAACCTAACTGGGAGACACCTTCCAGTAGGAGCCGATTGATACCTCATACAGCTGGGTACCCCTCTGAGTCAAAGTTTCCAGAGGAAGGATCAGGCAGCAATATTTGCCATTCTGCAATATTTGCTGTTCTGCAGCCTCCGCTGCTGATACCCAGGCAAACAGGGTCTGGAGTGGACCTCAAGCAAACACCAACAGACCTGCAGCTGAGGGTCCTGACTGTTAGAAGGAAAACTAACAAACAGAAAGGACATCCACACCAAAACCCCATCTGTACGTCACCATCATGAAAGACCAAAGGTTGATAAAACCACAAAGATGGGGAGAAACTAGAGCAGAAAAGCTGAAAATTCTAAAAATCAGACCATCTCTTCCCCTCCAAAGGAACGCAGCTCTTCGCCAGCAACAGAACAAAGCTGGATGGAGAATGACTTTGACGAGTTGAGAGAAGGCTTCCGACAATCAGTAATAACAAACTTCTCTGAGCTAAAGGAGGATGTTTGAACCCATCGCAAAGAAGCTAAAATCCTTGAAAAAAGATTAGACAAATGGCTAACTTGAATAAACAGCATAGAGAAGATCTTAAATAACCTGATGGAGCTGAAAAACATGACGCACGCACAAGCTTCAGTAGCTCATTCGATCAAGTGGAAGAAAGGGTATCAGTGATTGAAAATCAAATGAATGAAATGAAGTGAGAAGAGAAGTTAAGAGAAAAAAGAGTAAAAAGAAACAAACAAAGCCTCCAAGAAATATGGGACTATGTGAAAAGACCAAATCTATGTCTGATTGGGGTACCTGAAAGTGATGTGGAGAACCAAGATGGAAAACACTCTTCAAGATATTATCCAGGAGAATTTCCCCAACCTAGCAAGGCAGGCCAACATTCAAATTCAGGAAATACAGAGAACACCACAAAGATACTCCTCGAGAAGTGCAACTCCAAAACACATAGTTGTCAGATTCACCAAAGTTGAAATGAAGGAAAAAATGTTAAGGGCAGACAGAAAGAAAGGTCAGGTTGCTCATAAAGGGAAGCCCATCAGACTAATAGCAGATCTCTCCTCAGAAACTCTCAAAGCCAGAAGAGAGTGGGGGCCAATATTCAACATTCTTAAAGAAAAAAATTTTCAACCCAGAATTTTATATCCAGCCAAACTAAGCTTCATAAGTGAAGGAGAACTAAAATCTTTTACTAACAAGCAAATGCTGACAGATTTTTGTCACCACCAGTTCTGCCTTACAAGAGCTCCTAGAAGAAGCACTAAACATGGAAAGGAACAACCAGTACTGGCCACTGCAAAAACAGGCCAAATTGTAAAGACCAGTGATGCTAGGAAGAAACTGCATCAAGTAATGAGCAAAATAGCCAGCTAACATCATAATGACAGGATCAAATTTACACACAACAATACTAACCTTAAATGTAAATGGACTAAATGCTCCAACTAAAAGACACAGACTGGCATACTGGATAAAGAGTCAATACCCATCAGTGTGCTATATTCAGAAGACCCATCCCATATGCAGACACACACAAAGGCTCAAAATAAAGGGATGGAGGAAGATCTACCAAGCAAATGGAAAACAAAAAAAAAGCCAGGGGTTGCAATCCTAGTCTCTGATAAAACAGACTTTAAACCAAAGATCAAAAGAGACAAAGAAGGCCATTACGTAATGGTAAAAGGATCAATTCAACAAGAAGAGCTAACTATCCTGAATATATATGCACTGAAAACAGGAGCAGCCAGATTCATAAAGCAAGTCCTGAGAGACCTACAAAGAGACTTAGACTCCCACAAAATAATAATGGGAGACTTTAACACCTCACTGTCAACATCAGACAGATCAACTAGACAAAGTTAACAAGGATACTCAGGAATTGAACTCAGCTCTGCACCAAGCAGACCTAATAGACATCTACAGAACTCTCCACCCCAAATCAACGGAATATACATTCTTCTCAGTACCACATGGCATTTATGCCAAAATTGACCACATAGTTGGAAGTAAAGCACTCCTCAGCAAATGTAAAAGAACGGAAATTACAACAAACTGTCTCTCTGACCACAGTGCAATCAAACTAGAACTCAGGATTAAGAAACTCACTTAAAACCACTCAACTACATGGAAACTGAACAACCTGCTTCTGAATGACTACTGGGTACATACTGAAATGAAGGCAGAAATAAAGATGTTCTTTGAAACCAATGAGAACAAAGACATAACATACCAGAATCTCTGGGACACATTTAAAGCAGTGTGTATAGGGAAATTTATAGCACTAAATGCCCACAAGAGAAAGCAGGAAACATCTAAAACTGACACCCTAACATCACAAAAGCAAACACATTCAAAAGCTAGCAGAACGCAAGAAATAACTAAGATCAGAGCAGAACTGAAGGAGATAGAGATACAAAAAAACCCTTCAAAACATCAATGAATCCAGGAGCTGGTGTTTTGAAAAGATCAACCAAATTGATAGACCACTAGCAAGACTTAATAAAGAAGAGAGAAGAATCAAATAGATGTAATAAAAAATGATAAAAGGGGGTATCACCACCGATCCCACAGAAATACAAACTACCATCAGAGAATACTAGAAACACTTCTATGCAAATAAACTAAAAAAATCTAGAAGAAATGGATAAATTCCTGGACACATACACCCTCCCAAGACTAAGCCAGGAAGAAGTTGAATCCCTGAATAGATTAATAACAAGTTCTGAAATTATGGCAGTAATTAATAGCCTACCAACCAAAAAAAAGTCCAGGACCAGACGGATTCACAGCCGAATGCTACCAGAGGTACAAAGAGGAGCTGGTACTGTTCCTTCTGAAACTATTCCAATCAATAGAAAAATAGGAAATCCTCCCTAACTCATTTTATGAGGCCAGCATCATTTTGATACCAAAGCTTGGCAGAAACATTAAAAAAAAAAGAAAAAAAAGGGCCGGGCGCGGTGGTTCAAGCCTGTAATCCCAGCACTTTGGGAGGCCAAGACTGGCGGATCACGAAGTCAGGAGATCGAGACCATCCTGGCTAACACGGTGAAACCCCGTCTCTACTAAAAAATACAAAAAACTAGCCGGGCCAGGTGGCGGGCGCCTGTAGTCCCAGTTACTCGGGAGGCTGAGGCAGGAGAATGGCGTAAACCCGGGAGGCGGAGCTTGCAGTGAGCTGAGATCCGGCCACTGCACTCCAGCCTGGGCGACAGAGCGAGACTCCGTCCCAAAAAAAAAAAAAAAAAGAAAAATTTTAACCAATATCCCTGATTAACATCGATGCAAAAATCCTCAATAAAATACTGGCAAACCAAATCCAGGAGCACATCAAAAAGCTTATCCTCCACGAACAAGTGGCTTCATCCCTGGGATACAAGCCTGGGTTAACATATGCAAATCAATAAACATAATCCCTCATATAGACAGAACCAAAGACAAAAACCACATGATTTTCTCAAGAGATGCAGAAAAGACCTTCAACAAAATTCAACAGCACTTCATGCTAAAAACTCTCAATAAACTAGGTATTGATGGGACGTATCTCAAAATAATAAGAGCCTATTTATGACAAACCCACAGCCAATATCATACTGAATGGGCAAAAACTGGAAGCATTCCCTTTGAAAACTGGCACAAGACAGGGATGCCCTGTCTCACCATTCTTATTTAACACAGTTTTGGAAGTTCTAGCCAGGGCAATCAGTCAGGAGTAAAAAATAAAAGGTATTCAATTAGGAAAAGAGGAAGTCAAATTGTCCCTGTTGGCAGATGGCATGATTGTATATTCAGAAAACCCCATTGTCTCAGCCCAAAATATCCATAAGCTGATAAGCAACTTCAGCAAAATCTCAGCATACAAAATCAATGTGCAAAAATCACAAGCATTCCTATACACCAATAACAAACAGACAGCCAAATCATGAGTGAACTCCCATTCACAATTGCTTCAAAGAGAATAAAATACCTAGGAATTCAACTTACAAGGGATGTGAAGGACCTCTTCAAAGAGAACTACAAACCACCGCTCAACAAAATAAAAGAGGACACAAACAAATGGAAGAACATTCCATGCTCATGGATAGGAAGAATCAGTATCGTAAAAATGGCCATACTGTCCAAGGTAATTTACAGATTCAGTGCCATCCCCATCAAGCTACCAATGACTTTTTTCACAGAATTGGAAAAAACTACTGTAAAGTTCATATGGAACGAAAAGAGCCTGCATTGCCAAGACAATACTAATCCAAAAGAACAAAGCTGGAGGCATCTCGCTACCTGACTTTAAACTATACTACAAGGCTACAATAACCCAAACAGCATGGTACTGTTACCAAAACACAGTTAAAGACCAATGGAACAGAACAGAGCCCTTGGAAATAATGCAACTATTATTACTATTAATGCAACCTCTACAACTATCCGATCTTTGACAAACTCGACAAAAACAAGAAATAGGGAAAGGATCCCCTATTTAATAAATGGTGCTGGGAAAACTGGATAGCCATACATAGAAAGATGAAACTGGATCCCTTCCTTACACCTTATACAAAAATTAATTCAAGATAGATTAAAGACTTAAATGTTAGACCTAAAACCATCAAAACCCTAGAAGAAAACCTAGGCAATACCATTCAGGACATAGGCATGGGCTAGTACTTCATGACTAAAGCACCAAAAGCAATGGAAACAAAAACCAAAACTGACAAACAGCATCTAATTAAACTAAAGAGCTTCTGCACAGCAAAAGAAACTACCATCAGAGTGAACAAGCAACCTACAGAATGGGAGAAAATTTTTACAATCTACCCATCTGACAAAGGGCTAATATCCAGAATCTACAAAGAACGTAAAAAAATTTACAAGAAAAAAATCAAACAACCCCATCAAAACATGAGCAAAGGATATGAACAGACGCTTCTCAAAAGAAGACATTTATGCAGCCAACAGACACATGAAAAAATGCTCATCATCACTGGCCATCAGAGAAATGCAAATCAAAACCACAACGAGATACCATCTCATACCAGTTAGAATCGCGACCATTAAAAAGTCAGGAAACAACAGGTGCTGGAGAGGATGTGGAGAAATAGGAACACTTTTACACTGTTGGTGAGACTGTAAACGAGTTCAACCATTGTGGAAGACAATGTGGTGATTCCCCAAGGATATAGAACTAGAAATACCATTTGACCCAGCCATCCCATTACTGGGTATATACCCAAAGGATTATAAATTATGCTGCTATAAAGACACATGCACACGTATGTTTACTGCAACACTATTCACAACAGCAAAGACTTGGAACAAACCCAAATGTCCATCAATGATAGACTGGATTAAGAAAATGTGGCACATATACACCATGGAATACTATGCAGCCATAAAAAAGGATGAGTTCATGTCCTTTGTAGGGACATGCATGAAGCTGGAAACCATCATTCTCAGCAAACTATCACAAGGACAGAAAACCAAACACCACATGTTCTCACTCATAGGTGGGAAATGGACAATGAGAACACTTGGACACAGGGTGGGGAACATCACACACCGGGGCCTGCTGTGGGGGAGGATGGGGGGAAGGGGGAGGGTTCGCATTAGGAGACATACCTAATGCAAATGACGAGTTAATGGGTGCAGCACACCAACATGGCACATGTATACATATGTAACAAACCTGCACGTTGTACACATGTACCCTAGAACTTAAAGTATAATTTAAAAAAAAAAAAGAGCTGTTGAATCAAGTTTGGCCTAAAACTGCCTTCTTGCATATTTTAAGTTCAGCCTAAACGTTTCTCTGTACATAGTGAACTGTAACGTAGATGGAAGTGTAAACAGACTGTAACCTACTCTTGTACCAATCACCACTGGCCAACTAAAGTGGGCCAACTGTTCAAACTGTTTTCAAATAATGCAAACAGCAAGTTGTAACCAAAACGACTTTTTCTGTACCTCACTTACACTTTCTGCGCATCATTTTCCTGTTTCTGTTCATAAATCTTCTTCCACCATGCAGCTGTGCTGGAGTTTCTCTGAGCCTACTCTGGCTGAGGAGGCTGCTTGATTCGCAAATTGTTCTTTGCTTAATGAAACTCTGTTGAATTTAAAAAAAAAAAAAAAAAA
>NW_012115300.1:3758374-3767427 GCF_000951035.1 Colobus angolensis palliatus | reverse complement strand
CTGTCCAAAAATCCTCTCTGACCATACAGTATCTTGGAATCTTCCTCAACCTATTCTGGTTAGGGGGTAATTTCACATTCGCAAATTGTTCTTTGCTTAATGAAACTCTGTTGAATTTAAAAAAAAAAAAAAAAAAAGCCGGGTGCAGTGGCTCATGCCTATAATCCCGGCACTTTAGTAGGCCAACGTGGGCAGATCATGAGGTTGAGAGGTGGAGATCTGCCTGGCCAATATGCTGAAACCCCATCTCTACTAAAAATACAAAAATGAGCCAGGTATGGTGGCACACACCTGTAGTCCCAGTGACTCTGGAGGCTGAGGCAAAAGCATCACTTGAACCCAGGAGGTGGAGGTTGCAGTGAGCCAAGATCGTGCCACTGCACTCCAGCCTGGGCAACAGAGTGAGACTGTCTCAAAAACAAACAGACAAATAAACAAACAACAAAAAAAACCCCACACAGCTTAAATGAAAAATTCAATTTCAACAGAAAGGCTAGAAAATGAAAGCAGAAAAAAGTTCCCGGAAAAAAAGATTTTAAAAGGAATAGAAAATAGAACAGATGAGAATGTCCAAGTTCAAACAACAGATTTTCAGAAAGAAAAAAAAAAAGAAGAAATCCAACTATTTTCCCTAAAAGGCATGAATCTTCAAATTTACAGTGTCCATCGATATATGTACAATTATTATGTGTCAATTTAAAAAGACATTCATCTAATACATAAAAGTAGAACTTCATCAAGAAACATCATAACATTCTGGATCACTAAACACCAAAAAAAGACAAAAAAAAAACTTCCAGAGAAAGGAAAATGAAAAATAAGGCTACTCCATAATGATGACAAAGTATATTTCAAGGTAAAAGTTAAGCACAAAACTGAGGAAGAAATCCATTCTGAATAAAGTAGGTGGGCAGGCTCAAAAACAGATGTCTTTAATTAAACTCATGGACTTTGGTATTTTAATATGCTGAGAGAGGATTTAGTCAATTAGAAAAAAACATGTAGATGGCTTAGCACTGCGGTGAAAGCTAAGTACACTGAAAACTGTAGCAACCAACAAAAAAATATTAACTCCAGAGAAAGCAAAAATTGTGAAAGAATAGAAAAGTAACAAAAGAATACCACATGGCTCAGCTGTGAAAACTGTTCACAATAAAGTGAACACAGTAAAGCATTAAAAAGTTGATTGCACAACAGTATTTGCGCCGATGGAGAATGAAGGGACTAGGTACCTATATGTATTTGTGTGTTTGGTGGGGAAAGCAGGGAAGAGAGATAAACTGTTGTAATGTAAGTCAATCAACAACTGACAATTTAGCCTTAAGCTAAAAGAAATTATATGCACATTATTTGATAACATAAACACTAAAGAAAACATCAAAAACAGCTGAAAGTAGTTGTCTCTAGACAGCAAGAAAGGAACTGCTACTTTTTATAATAAACCTTTATGTTTACTGTATGCATATATAACTCAATGAACAATAAATCAAATTTCAAATGGACAAATGATATGGAAAGGAACATTACTATCAAGGAAATGGAAATAGCCAATAACCCTATTGCCGCAGGAGCAATGAGATGCTCAAACTCAGTGAGATGACACATGAAGTATGAATCAAATAAGTAAACATAAATCGAATAAGTAAATATAAATCAAAACAAGATCTTTCACTCATTAGATTGCCAAAACATTTACAAACTGATTATGCAGTCCTGACAAGAATATAAAAAGGAGGGGATACCTCATACTTCCCATAGACTGCTGGCAAGAAGGTAAAATTCAACTATTTTGAAAAGTAATCTTGCAGGATCTATAAGATATAAAATGTACAGGCCCTCTGACCCAGCAATATCACTTTCAGGACTATCTTACTAAAATTAAAAAGGCTAGCAATATAAAGCATTTGATAACCCACAAAATCTTTATTTTTCTTGTTAATTAATCTAATGAGGCTGGGTGAGGTGGCTGACACCTGTAATCCCAGCACTTGGGCAAGCGAAGGCAGGCAGATTGCTTGAGTTCAGGAGTTCAAGACCAGTCTGGGAAATGTGGTGAAACCCTGTCTTTGCTAAAAATACAAAAAATTAGCCGGGCATGGTGGTGCACACCTATAGTCCCAGCTACTGGGGAGACTGAAGCATGAGACTCACTCGAGCCTGGGAGGCAGACATCGCAGTGAGCCGAGATCACACCGCAGCACTCCAGCCTGAGCAACAGCGTGAGACCTTGTCTCAAAAAAAAAAAAAAACGACAATAACAACAAAAACAAACAAAAAAAATCTAATGAATAAGTTTATTCAAAGTAATTACTGCACAAAAGTATTTGGTGATTATAGTTTATGAAAAAGTAAATGATTGACAGAAATGATATAAGGGACAGAAGGGAGGAAATGACTACTTATAAGGTCATTGGCTAGATGTTAAGTGATATAGTGTTATTTGAAAGAGGACTAAATGCAACTAAAACAATATAATTAGCAATTACAACTAATTCTGTTGTAAATGTATATTACAAACTTAATAGCAACCATTAAAAAGAGTGACAAAAAAAGTATAATTGATATACTAACAGAGGAGATAAAATGAAATCACATAGAATGCTCAATCAAAGCCAGATAAGGCAAAAAGAGTAAAAGACAAAAAAAAAAAAAAAACAAAACAAAAAACCAAGGGCAGAAAATATGGTAAGTCTTAATCTAATTATATCAATAATTAATGGTTAATGTCATAAATACATCAATAAAAGATTATCAAGGTAGATTAAAAGTCAAGACCCAACTATATGTTGTCTATAAAAATCCCACTTTACACTTTAAACATAAAGACGAAGATAAATTAAAAGTAAAAGGATGAAGGAAAGACATACCATGATGACAATAATCAAAAGAAAGCTGGAGTAGCTGTATTAGTTTCAGACAAAGCAGTCTTCAAAGCAAGGAAAATTATCAAGGGTAAAAAGGAACATTAAATAATAATAGAGGTGTCAATTTTCCAAGAAGACATAACAATCCTTAATGTGTATGCACATAACAACAAAGTATCAAAATGCTTAAATCAAAAACTGATAGAACTGCAGGGAGAAAAAGATGAATTCACTAATATAGCTGGAGATTTCAACATACCTCTATCAGTAATTGACAGATTCAGCAGCATGTCAGTAAAGTCAAAATTGAACCAAACAGTACCATCAACCAACTGAATATAACTGACATCCAACAATAGTAGAATATATATTACATAAGCTCACATAGATAATTCACTAAGATGCCACTTTCTGGGCCATAAAACATACAATAAACTTTAAAACTAGAAATTATATAAAGTGTGCTGTCAGATCTGTAAAAACACAAGGGTTGGGAGCAGTGGCTCAGGCCTGTAATCCCAGCACTTTGCGGGCCGAGGCAGGTGAATCACTTAAGGTCAGGAGTTCCAGACCAGCCTGGCCAGCATGGTGAAAGCCCATCTCTAATAAAAATATAAAAATTAGCCAGGCATGGTGGCATGCACCTGTAGTCCCAGCTACTTGGGAGGTTGAGGCACCAGAATCGCTTCAACCCAGAAGGCGGAGTTTGCAGTGAGCCAAGATCATGCTACCGTACTCCAGCCAGGGTGACAGAGCAAGACTTCATTTAAAAAAAAAAAAAAAAAACCACAAGGGTAAAAGAAATCCCAAGAGAAAATGGAAATATTTTGAACTAAAGGAAAAATGAAGATACAATTTATCAAAACTATGAGATGTAAGAAAGATGTGGTTTAGAGGGAAATTTATAGCATTAAGTACAAGTATAAAAGTACAAATACTATAAAAGAAGAAAAGAGCTAAAATGAATCATCTAAGCTTCCACTATAGAAAACCAGGAAGAGAAAATTAAATCCAAAGTAAGAAGAAAAGAAATAAAAATTGGAAGAGAAATCAGTAAAATCAAAAACATGAAATCAAGAGAGGAAAATCAACAAAACCAGAAGTTAGTTTTTTGAAAAGAACAGTAAAATTTATAAGCCTCTAGTCAGGTTAACTAAGAAAAAAAAAGAGAAGACAGAAATTACTAACATCAGAAGTGAAAGAGGGGCCATCACAACTCATTTCAATGATATTAAAAGGATAAGGAAATATTATGAACAATTCTGTGCCCACAAATTTGATAATTTAGATAAATTGACTATTTCCTTGAAAGACATATTTTGCCAACATTCACAAAAGAGCAAGTAGACAATCTGAATAGGCCTCTGTTTATTAAAAAAAATTGAATCAATAACTAATAACCTTCCAAAATAAAAAACACCAGGCTAAAATTTGTGAATTTTATAAAATATTTTATGAAGAAATTAAACCAATTCTGTGTCATACCCTCCAGAAGAAAGAATAACTTCTCATTTATTATGAGGTCACCATTCCAATAATACCAAAACCAGACAAAGACATTTCTACAGATATATCTCATGAACATAGAGGCAAAAATCCTCAATAAATATTAGCAAATGAAAGCCAACAAAGTGTAAGAATGATTTATACATCATGAACAAGTGGGATTTATTTCATGTATGTAAAACTGGCTCAACATTCGAACATCAATTAATGTAATATCAGGCTACATAAAAAAAGAATACTTATTGCAGTGTTATTCATGGCGGGAAAAATCCTAGACACAATCTGATATTCACTAAGAGGGAAAATGTTTCAATAAATTGTGGTAAAGCTATACACAAAAGTATAATGCAGTCATTAAAAAGCATGTTTCATTCTGTATTCATCTAAGAAAATTCCCATAGTTATAAAATAAATCAAGCTGTAGGGTAATGTATCAAATATAATACCATTTTTGTAAAGAGAAGATAAAAATATGACTGCTTGTATGTAGGTTTGTCTGATGCATTGGATAATTATAAGCACAGAGAAAGTCTAGAAGTGTAAACACTAAAATATTACCATTGGTTAAGTGAGAAAATAGGAACTAGAGGAGGAAGAAAAAAGTAACTAGCTTCTTTACACGCCTTTGTTTTGACTTAATCATGTGTGACAAAAGTCTGTAAGTGAAAATACAAAGGAGCAGATAATGGGGGGGTAAGGAGACCCATCAAGAGTGAACTCTCCTTATTTTGAAATTACAGACATCAAGGTCTACTCTGCCTGCATAGTCCATAATCCTGGTTATTCCAACTTTTTTTAGATCATTTAATATATTATTAGTGGCTTGTGAGAAAACCAAACTACACCTGGAATAATTATCCAGATTTAAAATAGCACATACCTTTCTTCAGAAGAGTTCATATTTGCTCCATAAAGGAGTAAAGTAAGTCCTTCTTCTACAGATGCAATTCTTGCCAAAATACCAGCTATATGAATTAAAGCTGTCTCAGAGCAATTTGGAGATGCCTGTACATTAAAAAGAAAACGAGACAAATCACATAATTTAATGACATGCTAACATATCACAGACTAAAATTCAAGGATTGTATGTAGTCTCATAAAGCTATATTACCACAACAAAAAACAAGCTTAATGATTTGTTCGGCTGTGAAATAATATGTCCGTATAAAATGTGTTATTAGATTATATTATTTTACCAGCCCAACTGATGAAGCAAATAAATACAGATTTTTTTCACCCAAATTAATTATGAATTATTAAGAATTGCTGCTCTTCTTACAGTTTTATATATATTTCTGGTTGGCAAATGTAGTAGACCTTGTATTTCCACTTTGCCCTTTATTTCCCATCCACTGGGCTCCTGAGTATAATTACATTATATATGATATCTAACACACTGCCATCCCTTCTAAGGGTGTCATCCTCTTATACACATTTGCATCATGAATGTACATCCGACTAGGGATAGCCAATTCATGGGCTGGCCAATAGTCAATGATGTCACCTAATAAGAAAACAAAGACTGAACCAACCATATTTGCTCACTTTTGCTTTCAAATGAAAGTACTAAAATGCCTTTGCCAATATATACCAAAGCAGCACAAAGCACACACTGAAAACCAGAGAGCCATGTCAATGCTAGAGTGCATCTAAAGTATTATAATTCCTGTTCTTTGCGGGGTCTGCTTATTTACCTGAACCTGCATGGATGCCAACACACATATCATCTATAATACATTTGAAAATGTAAACGTTGCAATCAATATGTTCTAATTAATTTAGTAGGCTAGCCTAACTAATGATTAGTCAGGTATATTCACCTAAAGAAGTCCTAATTATTACTAATCATGTTGTTTAGTATGAATAGCACTATTCTTACTACTTAGCACAAAAAGTATATCACTTTTCATATTAATTATCTTTCTTAAAATAATTTCTCTCCTTAGAATACATTCCTTCTCTCACATATGAGACTACATATATTCTCTCATGTCTATATACACATAAACACAGTATTTTAAAACTTTCTATTCCCCATTTTAAGTATTTTTTGTTTAAAGGTCTGCCTTGCCTATTACAGTAGGCTTCTTAAAGGCAATAAACATGTATTATTCACTTATATATTTGCAGTACCCAGCAGAGGGCTAATGATATAGCAGAAGCTCAGTGGGTGATGCTGGATGTCTTAAATTAGATACTGAGTGTCCACTATGTGCCAGAGGGCTACTGTTAAGAATAAATAATTCAAGCATAACATAAGTACAACTACAGAAGTACATAACATGGGAACACAGAGAAAAAACCCACCTAACTTTGCAAAGGAGAATTGGGAGGAAATTTCAAAGATTAACTCTAGTCTAAAGAGGAATTTTTTTCATGTGGACTAGGGTGAAGAAAAAGCATTCAAACACAAGGAGATATAATAACCTTATTTAGAAAGTGTAAATTGTCTGTTACAACTGGAATATATAAGAAAGAAAGTAGTTAGGGGACAGAAAACTAGCATTTGCCAAGTTTACCTAGCAAGCAACAACCAGAAAAGTATGTCACAGCCCATTGATGGGTGAACATAAGAGAAAGATGAAAACAGTAAAAACACCTCAAAACAGATACAAAAAGGCAAAAGCTTTTAACCTATTGATAAGCCTTAAAAATCACGGCCCAGAAGTTTAAGTCATACAAGTAGAGGGAGGTACTGAATAGACACCCAAACTAGTAACAGTAGCAACCCTGCAACTTGTTAAATGTCTGACCTAGAGCAAGTCACTTATTTCAGTCTCAGTTGTGATTATTAAATTATATAATGTAAGGGAATATACTGTGCAAACTGTAAAGAGACATGCATCTGTTCAAATTGGAATTCTATATAACTGTTCTCTCTAAAGTAATACCAGTTCTTCTTAATATAAAACACAGTTGGTTACTAAGGAAAATAATCATATTTCCAAAAGCTATAAAAATGCCGTAAAACAAATAACAAAACATTTACAAGATTTATTAGATTTGCAAAACAAATAACTTCTTAATAGAATAAATTTTCTAAGTTATTTGCATCAGAAGATCTAGTCCTGATTAAAAAAAAACTTGGATATTCTATGTACTTTCCCTCTGTATATCATAATAAATCAATCAACTGCATAAGCTATAATTTAATACTAAATAAAAATATATATCAACACAAAATACATTCATACATGGAAGGACAGCATAATAAAATATTTCAAATTTAGAAATAAAGTCCCACTGAATATTTACTAATACCCAGGTAAGAGACTCTTTTTCTCCTTAGTAAATAATACCAACCTCAGTTCCTTTCATTAAATTGTGAATAGGTTGAAGAAGTGTCTCTATTACAATGTTGTTATATAAGCATTCCACTGCGCATTCTTTTTGATCACAGAGTATCCATAGAACTTCAGTCACCATACTTGCAGGAGAGTAATTCTCTAATAAACAATAAATATTTTTTAAAACCAAAACATTAAATACTTAGAACTATTTTATGTGTTAGCTGTAGTTGTTCCAAAAAGTTCAACATCAAAGTTAATTCAATACTTCAAAAGTTATACAACTCAGTGTCCAAAGGATGATGTATTACCAAACTATAACCTGACTTACGGGAACTTCAATTGGCTTAACATAAAAAGTAAGCAAATGACAACAAACATGAATGCCAAAAGACGAGAATACAAAATCATTTACTGTCCGACATTAAATTACTGCTTAATATTGAAGATGAGGTCTGAAGCAAATGTACAGCATTTTTTCCTCCTAGAAAACATGTTTTTCTCCCTAGAATACACTTTTACCTTACTTATATTTATTCTTTTTCTTAAATAACATATTCAAATATTGAGCCTACAAGAAAACTACATTCAGACAAGAAAATGGGAAAAAGGAGGCAGAAGAGAATGGAAACTTTCATAAACTTTTATAGACACTACTATACTTCTTGTATTACCATAAAGCCAGTGGAAACAAAGATCATTTTTTTAGATTTTCTTTCAAAATACAGTATATACAGGAAAACACAATACATGTAAGTGTAACATGGTTGGAATCATCACTGAATTAAATGATTTTCAGTTTCATAAAGTGACATTTTCAGATACATAATCTAATATCCTCAAAATAATAGTTTTTAATGTAAGATTGTCGTAGTAGGATACAATACTTTAGTATTTAGACATTGTATGTCTATGCATTATTGGTGTTTTTTATTATTAAGTGTTTTACTTTGGAAACTATTCTAAGATGAAAGTTCTTAATTTATGTTACAATATTCCATACTCAAAAAACATGTTGACTCCAGGTCAATATCTGACAAAAAGAAAATGGAAAAGGAAAGTTAAGTGATTTTTCAACCAGCTCCAAGTGAGAAACCCTGTTTACAACGACAGATATTTTTTCTTTTTTAATTATTATTATACTTTAAGTTCTAGGGTACATGTGCGTAACATGCAGGTTTGTTACATATGCATACTTGTGCCATGTTGGTGTGCTGCACCCATCAACTCGTCTGCACCCATCAACTCGTCATTTACATCAGGTATAACTGCCAATGCAATCCCTCCCCTCTCCCCCCTCCCCATGATAGGCCCCGGTGTGTGATGTTCCCCTTCCTGAGTCCAAGTGATCTCATTGTTCAGTTCCCACCTGTGAGTGAGAACATGTGGTGTTTGG
>NW_012115300.1:3756417-3757913 GCF_000951035.1 Colobus angolensis palliatus | reverse complement strand
GCCATTCTAACTGGTGTGAGATGGTATCTCATTGTGGTTTTGATTTGCATTTCTCTGATGTCCAGTGATGATGAGCATTTTTTCATGTGAACGACAGATATTACTGATGAGCACATGGTCATTCTTTCACTCATCCAATCATCTTCTATTTACTAAGTGCCTAATATATACCAGACACTGTACTAGGAACTAACTATGAACAGAAAGGTAAATAAGACAAAAACAATCCACATTATGGTAAACCAAGACATAAACAAGTAATTACAACAAAGAAAGATGATTTTAATCATAAAGGATGCCTATGTTGTAGGAGTATATAGTCAGAAGACCTAAGGTGGTTCTTTATACATGTAAATGCTGTAAAGACAGAAAAACAGTCTGAGAAACACTGTGAAGATCAATAGGCTAGTATAATTGCTTGGAAAAAAACCTATTAGTTTCATATTTTTTTTAATTGATTCAGAAGGTACATGTGTCGACTTGTTACATGGATATACTGAATAATGGT
This sequence comes from Colobus angolensis palliatus, assembly GCF_000951035.1. Classification (NCBI taxonomy): domain Eukaryota; kingdom Metazoa; phylum Chordata; class Mammalia; order Primates; family Cercopithecidae; genus Colobus; species Colobus angolensis. The sequence goes on along the minus strand of NW_012115300.1, from coordinate 3,757,405 downwards.
GAGATTTGGGCTTCTGGTGCACTCATCACCTGCACAGTGAACTCTGTACTGAATAATAACCTACCAGTTGATAGTTATGTTATAGCACTAATACATAGCCCAAACCACTTTTTTCCTTGATTCACTAGAGTTCGCCTCAGAATTTGTGTCAGCAATTCTAGGGTTATTTCCTAGTTTTAGAACACTGTATGTCTATGCATTATTGGTGTGTTTTATTATTAGTATTTTACTTTGGAAACTATTCTCAACACTCAAAGGAAAAATATAAGTTATCTTTTAAATGTTAATATTTTAGAACATTTTTAAAAGCTAGTCAACAGCTGTAAAACTAAAAGGCATTTTTCTCAAAAACATGAAGAGTTTTTTCTTTATTCTTCAATAAAAGAAGACCCTGAAAAGATTGAAGTTTTGGATGTAAGCCAAAACAAGTGAGTTGATCAAAACATTTTAGAAAGTATACAGAATGGGAAATAACAGGGAAAAAAAATCACATTATGACCTATCAAATATCCCTCAGTACCATGTCTTGAGAACATTTTGATCTTAATAAAGAACATCATTAAAATTCTCGGTGATTAAATTATAAATTTAAAAAGTAGTAGAGTAGAAACATCTTAAAACATCAATGAACAAAATTAAATTTCATGGCTTTCTTCAGGACCAATGTAATTTCTCATAATACTGTATCTTAATGAAACCTACTTACCAAAGTAGGTCAGGCACTCAAAACATCTAGACAATAGAATAGTTATTTTTAGATGTTTTCTATTTTTCTACTTAAAATAGAAACAGAATTACCTGAAAGTGTAGCTAATGTCATCTTTGGAAAACTTGGTGAGTAATAGATAAGTTGGGTAAATAGAACAAGCAGATCTACGAGGGATACCAAACCTTTAAAAAGAAAATAAAGAGAAAATTAATTTCTAACACATTTTTTCAACTTAGAGAAATGTAACTGAGCTTTCATCCATCTATATAATTTTTTTTG
>NW_012115300.1:3741414-3755167 GCF_000951035.1 Colobus angolensis palliatus | reverse complement strand
TTAAACTAAAGAGCTTCTGCACAGCAAAAGAAACTACCATCAGAGTGAACAGGCAACCTACGGAATGGGAGAAAATTTTTGCAATCTACCCATCTATATAATTGAGTTTTTGTACAGACTATTGGGCAATCAGGCAGAAGGGAGCTATAATCTCAGATAGAAGACTCCAGAAGAAATTACATACAAATTAAAACACAGTAAGGCAAGCAATGTTGTAGGTGCTATGTAAAGATACAGTTTTACCATTTATTTTGAACCAATCACTTAAGGTAAACCTATGATAGAAAGATGTATGAATCTGATCAAGGCTATTTGAGTTTATTCAATTAGAAGTAGTAAAATTCAGTTTGCCAAGCTGGTCCAGCTGATTTATCTACACAAAACTGTAGAACAGGCCGGGCACGGTGGCTCAAGCCTGTAATCCCAGCACGTTGGGAGGCCGAGACGGGCAGATCACGAGGTCAAGAGACCGAGACCATCCTGGCTAACACGGTGAAACCCCGTCTCTACCAAAAAAATACAAAAAACTAGCCGGGCGTGGTGGTAGGCGCCTGTAGCCCCAGCTACTTGGGAAGCTGAGGCAGGAGAATGGCGTAAACCCGGGAGGCGGAGCTTGCAGTGAGCTGAGATCTGGCCACTGCACTCCAGCCTGGGTGACAGAGCAAGACTCTATCTCAAAAAAAAAAAAAAAAACTGTAGAACAAGGCTTAGCAAACTTTCCTCTTTGACGAACTAGAGAATAAATATTTTAGATTTTGTGGCCAAATGGTCTCTGTCACAAATACTCTAGTCTGCCGTGGTAGCACTAAATATATGTAGATGATATGCAAATAAATGAGTATGGCCATTCACCAATAAAACTTTGTGTGCACTAAAATTTAATGTATATTTCTCACATATTACAAAACACCCTAATTTTTTTCAACAATTTAAAAACATAAAAACCATTCTTAGCTCACAAGTGTACAAACAAGATAGTAGACCAAATGTGGACCACAGACAAAATTTACCAACTCTTGCTCTAGAGGCTTACATTAAAACAGTCTAGTGAAATCACATGTGAAACTTAAAGGTGAATGTTGACCTAACATTAGTCTAACACAGTCTAACATAGTAGAATAAACCTCTAGAAACTCAATTTTCAGGTGATCTATAATATCTGGTAGGCCAAAATGAAGATGTTAAAAGTCAATACAAAATGATAAATAAATTATGGATGACAAACATATAAATGTAAGCTGAACACTGCACCATCACAAGTATACATTAGTATATTTCTGTAAAGTTCAACAGTATCCTATAAAATGATAGCTCTTTTATTAAAAGTCAATTATCTTCTGAGTGCTCATGATGCATACAATTATGTGGCACTACCATGGGAACTACAACAGATGTATATAAGGCAATGTCTTTTCTCAAGAAGCTCACAATCAACTGAGAAGAAAAGATTTAGAGAAATTTAAAAAGCTACAAAACAGTATAAAAGAGTATTCAAAATAAATATACTCTATACCAGGGGTCAGCAAACTATAGCCATTGTGGACTGATTTTATAAGGCTCACAAGATAGGAATGGATTTCACATTTTTTAAATGTGTCCAAGGTCCTCAAAATCATGCCCAGATTCAATGATTCACTAAGAAGACTCAGAGGATTCAGCATACAATTGTATTCACAGCTATGATTTACTGTAACAAAAGGATACAAAGCAAAAATCAAAGCGCAAAAGTGCACAGGGTGAAGTCCAGAGCTAACCAGTATAAACTACTAAGCGTCCTCTCCTGGTTGAGTCATAGAAAATACACTTAATTATTTCAGCAGCAAGTTATGACAACACATGTGAAATGTCATCTACCAAGAAAACTCAATAGAAAACCAGTCCCTTAGGTTTTTGGGGGATCTAAGTATGTAAGCACACTCTACCTAGCACACGCCAAAATTTTAAACTCCCAAAAGAAAACCAGATACTCCACATAATTAACATTGTACAGTTTAGGTGGTGAACAGTGCACAGTTTAGGCACTCATCAGTTCTAGAAATAATAGGAAATCCAAGTTCCTAGGTCCCAGCCAAGGTCCAACCTTGCAAACAGGCCTTTCTAAGGATAGCTGTTTCAGGCCTGCTGCATTAACTCTTTTTTCGTACACACATAGAATATACAAAAGTAGTATGTGGCCAAAACAGCCTAAAATATTTACTATGTTACTATGTGGTGCTTTACAAAAAAAAAAAAAAAAAAACAGTTTGCTGGTCCCTGTTATATACTATATTCTTAGTTATCATTTTTAATTCCCTTAAGAGTTTAAGAATATACTAACGGCATGTGCTGAAGTTTGACAGGAAAAAAGTAAATGAGACTTAGGGTAAAAATAATATGGTAATATATAAAATGACACAGGGCTTTGCAGTTTATAAAACAGTATTTGCAAACCTCATTTCTCTGTGATCACAAAAATTCTGCAAGCCAAATATTACTGATTTCACAATTCAATTTTTACAGATAAAGAAACTGAAACAACAAAGGTTAAGTGATTTTCCCAAAAGATCACAACTAGTTTATAATGGAATGAGAACTTAAGGTCTTCTAGTTCTAAATCTATATCTGGATTCCTAAAGGCTGAAGGAATAACAAAAACAAAAACAAATAAACAAAAAATACATATAGGAAAAACTACACACTGAAAACTAAAAGAAAACAAACACTTCGAAGTGTATAAGCTACCAATAGACTAAAAGGTATGTAGCTAAGTACCGTAGAAAGGAACATGTCAAATTTCCAAGTTTGAATACTTCATCATATATGAATCTTAGCATATCTTAACAAAACTTATTTCTCCTAATTGTACTTACCTTTTTTATTCTTCAGCTTAATAGGAAATAATTTTCTGCCTTGTTTATAGATCAATAATCTTCCTAAAAGGCACAGTGAGTGAATGAAATAAATATATTGTAATTCTCGTCCTAAGTAGTAGAAAGTTTTCTGCTTTTTTCCTTAAAAGAGAAGCAAACCAGAACATTTATTTAGCGTCATTATATTTTACAGTACCTGTCTTCATTCCCTTCTAGACAATAAACAAGGCTACAGGTTAGAATGGAGACACTGTTGGTCTAAAATCTTTTAATTATTTATTTTCCTTATTGTTTCCTAAGATCTTTTACAATAAAACCCCAAAGAAAAGCAATCATCTTAAAAAGCAGCCTCAGAAAGGAATAGTATACATATAGTGTCCATTCTAAAATAAATACCATAAGATTGTCACAGTTATCTGTCACTGAAGAGGAACTTCAAAAGTAAGTTAAGGGCAGAAGAAAGTTAATAGAAAATGTTAGTTACTGTTTAAGTCCACCAATTAAAAGCCAATATTACAAAAGATCATATTAACAAGCACACATCTAAGTGAAATTAGAATCTCTAAGATATAGACATCTCCCAAAATGTTATTTGTCATTCACTCATTCACCTGCACATTCAAAGTCTGTTGAGTACCTATTCTATACAAGATCCTGAACACTAGTGTCAAAAACCATTAAGAACCATGAAACTGGGCTTCCAATCCAGAGTATGGCAAATAATCTGATCCGACCAGAGCATGAGGAGAACAAGTGGAAGAGAAGGGACTAGAAGGGGCAGATCATGGAGGGACTTAGCCTCATAGGGAATCTGGACTTTATTATAGGGGAAATTGGGAAGACATCAAAGGGTTTTAAGCAGCAAAGTAATAAATATGAACTGTGGAAATCAGGCTCTGATGGCAATATAAAAGTGAATAAAAGAAGGTCAAAGTCTGAAATAAAAAGATCTATCAAGAAAATCATGAACAAAACATTAGTAAAAGGAATGCAGAAGAGTGGTAAAAATAAAAGTTTAAGAAAATAAAATCAATATGCCTTAGGAATGATTACATATGGAGAGTGAAAGAATGAGAGAAGATAAGAAAACTCAAGGTCCTAATTCAAGTATCTTTGTTCAGAGTAAAGTTTTTTTCTATTTAAGTAATTCTAAAAAGAAGGCCAGGCGCAGTAGCTCATGCTTGTAATCCCAGAACTTTGGGAGGCTGAGGCAGGTGATCACCTGAGGTCAGGAGTTTGAGGCCAGCCTGGCCAACATGGTGAAACCTCGTCTCTACTAAAAATACAAAAATTAGCCAGGCATGGTGGCAAGCGCCTGTAATCCTAGCTACTATGGTGGCTGAGGCACGAGAATTGCTTGAACCCGGGAGGCGGAGGTTGCAGTGAGCCAAAATCGCGCCACTGCACTCCAGCCTGGGTGACAGAGTGAGACTTTGTCTAAAAAAAATAGACAGTCTAAAAAGGGAAAAAAACTGTGATTTCAATCTTTAATATTTTAATTCAAAGTGCCCATGTAACATCCAGATAGAGACACTAAATAAGGTGAGTGCGTGTGTGTGAAATTCAGGAAAGGGATGTGGTCTCAAATATTCCAGTCACCATTTATATATAAATATATAATATTTGAAACCATGAAAGTAAACAGTTTCCTCCCAAGACAGCAGGTAGACTAAGGTGAGAAAAGAGCCAAGGACAAAATCTTTATGAGTACAAACATACAAAGAAAAAGAAAGAGATTTTCAAGTGACCAAGAAAAACTTAGAGAATGAGGAACTCTAAACAAGAATGTTACCATGACAAAGAGTGAAAGCAACTGCTGTAGAAGTAGGACAAGAAAGAGGAGATGCTGATACATGGGAAGGTCATGGAGCAGAAGAAATAAAAGCCTTATTTCCATGGCTGAAAAGTGAATATAAGGTAAAGAACGGGACCTGGGAGTATAGAGACTACTTAGAATAGAAGAGCTCTTCTCTAATGGGAAGCAGAGAGGTAAGGCACACAATGAAGCAAAGAACTTGTTCAATATTTTAATATGAAAGACACACGAGAAGGTTAGAGGATGCAGGGAAAAGTGCCAGTAGAAAGTGAGACACAATAATAACAATCTTCTGGTTCTTAAAACACACACAAACACACACACAAACACACACACAAACACACAAGCAATGTTCTGGTTCTTAAAAGACACACACACACACACATACAGAGAAGATAAAAGAATCAAGACACCAATCTAAAACAAAACATCTCTTCTTTGCAGGCTAAGAAGAGGAAATATTGATTAGGGCACATAAATATATATTTGCATACAAAGAAGCAAGACACTTAGAGAATTCATATCTGGAAAGTTCCATTTTTCTTAATGAGAGAGTAAACAAGGGCTCCTCCTCCTGAGAGAGAATCAGGCAGGAGCAAAGCAGAGGGTTCGATGAGACTGACAAGGGCTTGTAATAGCTGTTATGGAACCCTGAAGAAAGAACATCTAGGAGGATTCCAAAGCAACAGAGAGAGAGCAACTGAAGCCAGAAAATATATATTTACTACCAAGCCATATACTCTCTGCTTAATTTCCTGAGTACCAGAAAACATACAGAATTGAATTGACCTAAAGTTGGGCAACTTCAGGCAGAAAACTCTGAAAGAGAAATGCGCAAGAATTCTTTTAAAAACATGGCAACAACAACAAATGCAGTAAGGCACCCTGGGGTCTTTAGTAGATAGGGAAGAGAGCAAAACCATGAAGGGCTGAGAGAGTAATGGGGGGAAAGGAGCTAAATATTACATTTTAATATCAAGAAATTAGAGAAATCTGTAAGTCTGTAAATGAGATAACACATGAACTTATATGTCTTTTTCCTTCTCTTGAAGAATAAATTATAACTTCTACACTTTCTCCTCCCCTACTAAACACTAGCTTGTGAAACCCATTAATTATTGCTCTATCACCATCCCCCTTGCTTTACGTTAGATAAAGAAATTTACCCAAGAATGAAGAAAAGTATAAGATATCGTCATACTCTCAAAAGAGCTTACTATATGCTTAAGGAAACAACATAAAAACAACAGAACAATAAAAGCTATCAGGTTCACATGGCAAATCGTGTGACATAAGCAAGAGCAAGAAAAATTCAGAATAGGCAGGGAAGCCTTGAAATTTACAATACAGTTTCTGCCAGGAGCAGGGGCTCAGGCCTGTAATCCCAGCACTTTGGGAGGCTGAGGTGGGGGTATCACAAGGTCAGGAGTTCAAGAGCAGCCTGGCCGGCACAGTGAAACCCCATCTCTACTAAAAATACAAAAAATTAGTCGGGTGTGGTGGCAGGCACCTGTACTCCCAGCAACTTGGGAGGCTGAGGCAGGAGAGTCGCTTGAACCCGGGAGGCAGAGGTTACAGTGAGCCGAGATCATGCCACTGCACTCCAGCCTGGATGACACAGCGAGACTCTGTCTAAAAAAATTAATAAAATACAATTTCTTCTTTCATGATAAATAAGATATCTATTAGTGTAGGGAATTATGGATGGGGCAGTAGGAGTAAAAATAATGTTGTATAGGCATTGGTATGCAAAAAAGACTAAGAGAAGATTCATTTTAGTCAATAACTAGAGAAGAGATCATACAGAGAAATTGGGGCCAGATTACGAAGCATTCGGGACATTTTAGCTCAGACAGAAAATAAGCAAAGAAGGATCACGGGGTGACACGGGGTGTTCAAAAATAAAAACAACATTTTATGGAAGTTTTTCTCCCATTAAAGTGCATATGTGCCTGATTAGATGACTGATACATTACTGTAGGGGAAAGAATGGACTGTATATTATTGCAATATAACAGATTAGGTTATATACCCTAGTATGAATTGAAGAACTGCATCTAATAAGAATCAGTATGGTTGTATATTAATTTCAAATGTAGATCTGTTATAGAAAATAATGATTATAGTGTATCTTATGTGTAAAATATATTTTCCAATGTCATTAATAAAAGTGACCTCATTTACCATAGTAACAATCATTTAAAAATAAAAGTTACTAATAAACTCTATTTACTAATAAAATTTCCCATTTTTAAGAGTATGTAACAGAGGAAGTAATACTTACTGCAGTGCTTTGAATGTCCCAAGGCTTCCTCAGCTCTCCTAGTCTTACACAGTTCAAAGTACTGAATACACTGTTGAATGGCTGTAGTTATCTGATGAAATAATAAGTTATTAATTCCAGAACTTTGCAGCCCTCAAGTCCAAGAATTAAAAGTCAAAGCTGTAAAAATGCTTTGGAGAAATATTTGAGAAAAATATTTAGTATAGTACCTTTCTAGCCATTAAAGCTCAGCCTCCTCAATTACATTTTAACTATGGCATCACTCTGGTGAACACCGTGAAAATATTTGTGGACCAACAAATACAATAATGTTATAATGTTGGTGTCATTGCACAGAAATAAATCTATACTTTATATTTTATAGTGAAAGATGCAAAAACTCTGTGGCCATGACCGTAACTTTGGAAACTATCGTGTCCAGTTCCTTTGCCTTAGAATCTTTTCCTCCTACCCAGGCAGCAAAATATCAAGTGAATCAAGTCTTTATTTCCATCTCAAATACCAGAATTGCTAAAAGTTGATAAAGAAAAATCTCATAAGTCAAACAAAAGAGTCACAATAAAAAAATGATCTCCAACCCCTACTGTACCCAGCGATTCTCCTACTAGTCTCCATTCTAACTCCTCCTCTCATTCTCCACAAGCAGCGGCTTCAAATCTTCTCCCCTTTCCTCAGCACCTGCCTACCCATCGATGGCCTCTTACCCTAATTCCCAAAAAAAAATAAAAGTCACCAGTGATATACGGTGTGATAATTGTTAAGTCTGGTAACAAGGCAGTTGTTGGGGACCTTGAAAAGATCAGTTTCAGAGGAGTTTGGTGAATAAAGCCAGACTATACCAAATAAAGGAATAGGAAGTGAAAAAGTAAAGGCAGTTAGCATAATTTTTATTTTCAAGAAAGACAGCGAGGAAAAATTTTAAAACAGACCAACAACTATATCTTAGAGTCAAGATTAAACTCTTTTTCAGGTTAGAAGGATATGGTTATGCTTAAATGTTACTGGGGGAAGCCAACAGAGAGGAAGAGTTTGACTATATAGGAGAGAAAGGGGAGAGCTGATAGAAAAAAAATATATACAAGAGGAAGAAGCAGATGGAATCCAAGTGGAAGGAAGGATTAATTAAGCTTTAGATAGGAAAGAAAATGAAGGTTTGAAAAGAAGCAAGTTCATAATTGTAGCATCAAGGAATCACTGGATTTTCCCATCTCGTTCATTTTTATGGCCTCAGTCGCATGCAGAAAAGAGGTAACATGGCAGGACTTCTATCTTTAGAAAAGGCCTCCTTACAAGGTGGGATTTTGATAGCATCTAGGAATTTGGATTTCAGGAGGGCTGTCATCATTCTGAGAGCTGAGAATGGCTGACAATGTTTACACAAATAATGTGGTTATGAGGAATACCTGCTTTACCTCTAGGAGTCTTGGACCCTGGTATGTACGAGGCAGAGGGTTTCCATGTGATCAGCAGCCCTTCCTCAAAAACAAAAACCAGGCACTGAGTTTCTAATGAGCTTCCCTGGTATATAACATTTCACATAAGTTGCCACAATTCAATGCTGAAAGAATTAAGCATGTCTTATGTGATTCTAGTGGGGAAAAGACTCTTGGAAGCGATTTCATATCTTCCACACTTCACTGAATGAACTTTTTCCTCTTTGCTGATTGTTCTTTGTATCCTTTCATTGTTATAAATGATAGCTGAGAGCATAACCATATGCTGAATCCTATGACTCCTCCTAGCAAATCATTAAACCTGGGGGTTGTCTTGGGGACCCCTCCCCCTCCCATATCTACAAGTCTTTTCTAAATCAAACGTCAGGGATCCAGACCCATGCCTCCTGGAAATCTGCATTTCAAATATGACTAAATCTAACAAATCTAAAAATCATTATCTTTTCCAGCAAATGTGTGCCTCCCACTGTGTTACTTATCTCAGTGAATGACATTAATCATCAATTGTCTGAGGCCTCAATCACAACCCCCTCATGCAAAAGTCCTCTAAATCCTACATTCTAAATAAAGTATTTTGAGTCCATCTATTTATCCCAATTCTGTCTTATCCTTCTTCCATGGTTCCATCATCTTTTGCTTGGATTATTATACAATGTATTAAACATCTTTTTGCTTCAATACTTCTCCCCTATCTCTACCTAGAACCTTCGACCCATTTTCTAACAAAAAACAAAATAAAACAGAAGTGGATTAAAATAACAACTGACACTTTAGGAAACTCTTGACATGAAAAATTTATAAAATAATACACTTAAGAGAAGCTCTAAAGAATTAGAAGACAAAAGAACAAACAATAGACTGCTTCTTTAACTGAAAACTCAAAACACTGTCTCCAAAATAATCTCTCTCAAAGACTCTTTCGTTCATTCAAGGCTTTAGAAATCCACCCTCCTTGCAACAACTCCTACCCAGCTTTATCTTCACTATCCACTTACTTACACTCCCTTCTTTTCCTTCTACTCTTTCCCTTATATTTTCTTAAACATGCTATCTTTATTTGAGAAAAGGCAGCAATCATAGGAAAGAAAAGGAATAATCTCAGGACACAAACATTCCCATTACATGACATCCCTTTAAACCACAGGAGCAGAGAGCAGATCTATAGTAGGTGAATTTAAATACCAGTCTAAAGAGTCAAGTTGAGAGTATAATGAATGATTTTTCTAACCCCTGTGAAAATAGACACAAATTTGCTATAAAATTCAGGGTTGTACTTGATACTTATTGCCCTATACTATCAAATATATACCAGCCAGTTCATTTAATTGTTAACCCCTAAGGCAGAGATTTTTAAAAAGGTTAAGTACAATAAGACAGGAAAAACCAAGGGAGAATTTAAATGACCAAGCTGTCAAGTCATTTTTTAAAATGACTTTCAGAGAGCAGTAAAAATGGCACTAAATAAAGCCATTTCAGAAACCATTCCTTTAGGGGTTGACTGAATCAAGATTCAAATTGTTAAAAATTAAAGGTTAAATATTTACGCTGACAGCCAAAACTTTTAACCAGTTCATGTCTTTGAGATGCTATAGGAACAAAGATTATCTTAACTTTTTCAGGGATATCTATAAAAAACCAACAGCATACACAAAAATTGACAGCTTAATGCCACCTACTGAAAATGTCATAAACATAAGATAGAATAGAACCACACAAATACAGTAGCCACCAACCACACGCCTATTTAAATTTAAATTAATAAAAACTAAATAAAATTAAAAATACAGTTTCCTATTTAGTCTCATTTCAAGTTTTCAGCAGTCATATGTGGCTCATGGTTACCATGTTGTACAATGCAGATATTTCATCACTGCAGAAAACGACATCAGAGAGCACTGATGAGAAGCTAGAGGAAATATACCAGCAGATCATCATGCTAAACAGGCTGCTATGAGTAAAGTTCTTACACAAGAATCTCTTATAGAACAGAAACACAAATCGATGGAGTGGTCTGCAATTTCCATCACAGATGCACAAAATTTGATCCTTGATTCTGAAAATACAACGGGAATAAACAGATCTTGCATCATTTTCCCCAATGTTTATTTTCAAAAGTGGGGCCAAGTTTACTTTAAAACAATAAATATAATATGAATAATATTTTGATACTTTGTAAATTTAGGAAAGCTTTTTAGAGCAAAGGAGGTTTAAGTTGAAATGTCAAAAAAGTTTGATACACTATATACATAAAATAAACTATTTGACTAAGTTGATAAAATATTAAGATGATTTATAATGACATAATTCCATTTGCAGGTTAAAAGTTAAGGTATAGTTAACTTTTCAAATAAGAAACCAATTTTAAGAATTAGTCTGTAAAAAACCTTATTTGAAATACTTTCACTGGAGCCTCTGTGATAGCAACAGTGACTTATTATCTGTACATAAACCATGGGGAAAAATCATCCTGTTCTTTATTTTTCCTTTCTGTATCAGTCTATGCTCATAAAGCAAAAACAAAGTTTTATTTAAATGGGAATGAGAGAAAAATGAAATGTGGAGGAAGAATTATTTAAATTCAATTTCTCTAAAAATTTTTAAGTATATTTTACCTTTACAAATAAATTCTTACCCTATTATTCAATATCCCTCTCTTCTTCTGCTGCTCAATTCTCTTGATTCTCAAACACAAAACAATTATTGTTCTCCTTCCCTCATTTTATGCTCCACTGCACTCAACCAAAAATCACAATTGCAGAATCTTTTCTTCATGTGACTTCTAAATCAAGGTTCTGCCTAACTACATAAACGATGTTTATTGACTCAAAGCTATATCAGTATAACATTTGAATATCTTAATAAATTTTGTGTTTTTCATTTTGTCAATTATTTATTAGACTTGCTGATTTCTTTCTAATTCTTTCAGTACCCTTACACATTGTTGTACTAGTAGTAACAAATGTAGATGATTTTGGTAATATATTTTAGAGTATTAAGTCTACATTTGGTATAACTCAAACCAATTACTGAAAATGCAAAAGTATTTATCATTATGACTTTCGTCATGTAATATTCACTGAAAAACATGGGTCTATATTATAGAAGTAATGGCTTTATTAATACTTGATCTGAATCAAACTACATGCTACTGCTTAAAAATATGGCTTCTCTCAAACCAGCTTGTTATTTATAGAAGCCAATTTACTATATACATAAAACATATTTTCTAATTGCTATCCTGACTGCATTCATTTTAAGTCTCTATTGTTATCACTTTATGTTCCACAGGATGGTAGTTTAAGATCACATAAAAGGCGAATTGCTTCATTATCCAATATTAATTATCACCACACAACTTTGCATATTCAAGTTATTACATCATATATATTTTGGTAGTATTATTTCTCAACATAAAAAAGGAATTACAGACTTACCAGAGACTTATATTTCTTTTCAAGAAGTCTTAATACTGTAGTTCTGCTATAATGTGCATGCTAAAATTAAAAGGAAATGATATTTAATACGCAAGCTGTGCCACTCAAAATCTATGTTTCCTGCATTATCTTCAATGACAACATCATAAATCACACAATAGCTTAGATTTAAACCATTATAGTCAATGACAGGTGTTTATGTGTGCATTGGATTAGGAGGATAGCAATCACAAGAATGCAAATCGTATCAAAAAACTTGCAGATCATTTAGTGACTGACCAGTAGAAGAACATTCTATCCATCAATTGTGTCCAATTTCCACACTAAACTATTTTAAAATCACCACCAAAAAAAGTATACATATGACAGAATCCAAAAAATGATACACAGTGGGGAAAAGAAAAAAAAAAAAAAAAGCACAACTCTTATACTGAAGAGGATACTGTATGGTCTACATGTGCAGAAATCTGCCAATACTGAAATGCTCTAAAGTGACAGTACCCTAATCATTTTCTGCCAACCATAATTAAAAATGATTGCAAGTGTCAAAAGAGCTTTAAATCTCTCCTTGGAGCAAAATATAGATGTAATTAAAACATTTAAATGTATAGCATTGTACAAAGCCAGGGAAAACTATTAATATTGTTTAGCTAGATTATATAAGATATCATTAGTGTTCAAAATACAGTCTCTTCATTTCACTTAGGAATAAAAATATTGGCCAGGTGGGGTGGCTCACACCTGTAATCCCAGCACTTTGAGAGAACGAGGTGGGCGAATCACGAGGTCAGGAGTTCAAGTATGGTCTCAAATTGGCCAATATGGTGAAACCCTGTCTCTACTAAAAATATAAAAATTAGCCAGGCGTGGTGGCACGCACCTGTAGTCCCAGCTACTCAGGAGGCTGAGGCAGAAGAATCGCTTGAACCCAGGAAGTAGAGGTTGCAGTGAACCGAGATTGCGCCACTGCACTCCAGCCTGGGTGACAGAGAGAGACTCCGTCTCAAAAAAAAAGAATAAATTTTTGACAAACCTAACAAAAACAAGCAATGGGGAAAGGATTTCCTATTTAATAAATAGTGTTGGGAAAACTTAACTCAAGATGGATTAAAGACTTAAACATAAGATCTAAAACCATGAAAACCCTAGAAGAAAACCTAGGCAATACCATTCAGGACATAGGCATGGGCAAGGACTTCATGACTAAAACACCAAAAGCAATGGCAACAAAAGCCAAAATTGATAAATGAGACCTGATTAAACTAAAGAGCTTCTGCATAGCAAAACAAACTATCATCAGAGTGAACAGGCAACCTACAGAAAGGGAGAAAATTTTTGTAATCTATTCATCTGACAAAGGGCTAATATCCAGAATCTACAAAGAACTTAAACAGATTAAGAAGAAAAAAACAAATAACCCCATCAAAAAGTGGGCAAAGGATAAGAACAGACACTTCTCAAAAGAACACACTTATGTAGCCAACAAACTTATGACAAAATGCTCATCATCACTGGTCATTGGAGAAATGCAAATCAAAACCGCAATGAGATACCATCTCACATCAGTTAGAATGGTGATCATTAAAAAGTCAGGAAACAACAGATGCTGGAAAGGATGCGGAGAAATGGGAACATTTTTACACTGTCGGCAGCAGTGTAAATTAGTTCAACCATTGTGGAAGACAGTGTGGCAATTCCTCAAGGATCTAGAACTAGAAATACCATTTGGTCCAGCAATCCCATTACTGGGTATATACCCAAAGGATTATAAATCATTCTACTATAAAGACACATGCATACATATGTTTATTTCAGCACTGTTCACAATAGCATAGACTTGGAACCAACCCAAATGCCCATCAATGATAGACTGGATAAAGAAAATGTGGCACATATACACCATGGAATACTATGCA
>NW_012115300.1:3714239-3740154 GCF_000951035.1 Colobus angolensis palliatus | reverse complement strand
CCCAGCTGGGAATAGAGTTTTTAATTAAACATTGATTAAATTGTGTTTTGGTTAACTGAAGGTTAATCAAAACCTTGTGTTTTAAACCTTGTAGCTTACAATGTTTTCAAAAACTATTAATCCTTTTTTCAAATTTAATAAGAGAAATAAGTTGATATAGTATTAAGCTATTTTTAATATTGACCATGTTCTGAAAAGAAATCCTCATAGTATATCTCTTAGACCAGGGTCAGCAAACTACAGCCCTCAGATCAAATTCTGCCTAGACCCAATTTTGCAAAAAAATACTCACTGGAACAGTCAAGTCCATTCATTTGCCTATTATGTACAAATGCTCTGAAGCTACAACAATTGGGTTGAACAGCTGCAATAGGAACTGTACAGCCCATAAAGTCAAAAATATTTATGGTCTGGCTCTTTACATAAAAAATTTGGCAACTCCTGCCTTAGATGCAAAAATTATAGGAGGATGTGACGAATTTTCATGTATACTAGAACACACTTCAGAATGTGATTTTTAAACAAATTTGTAGCCCATTCTCTTAAGAATAAACTCCCAGCAACAAGAAAGTCAAATGAAAACAAGTTAATTACAAAGTTAGTAAAATATGACTGATTTTGTTAAAAAAGATGACCTAAACAGATAAATATAAAAGTATATACAACATATCTACGTGAAACAAAATCTTAACAGTTGTTATCCCTGCATTGCATAATTAGAAAATTTTAATTTTATTTCAGCTTTTACATATTTTGCATGTTTTCTCAATATAACGGTATAATTTGATAATCAAGAAAAAACTTTAAGTGTTAGATGTGAGGGACAAAGGGTTCATTTTAAATTAATTTAATTTAATTGAGTAAACATTAATCACATACTAGATAGGCCAGGTAAGGGTTAACCACTGGAGACAGAATTGTGTTCTGGTTAATTGGGCATTTATCATACAACTTAGTAAAAGGCACAAAGCACCATCGCTACATAACATCCAAATTGTGCGGAAGTGTAAATGAATGCCCCAGCCCCTCTCTTCTCAAGTGCCAGAAATATAGTACCTAGGTGCCCAGTACAGAATGAGAGAGAAAACAATGTGAGCACAAAAGTCAGTCCTGTTGCTACTACTGACAAACACAGACATCTCTTATTCGACAGAGGTTGAGGGAGGTAACAGTATAAAGATCTCTCTACTCTTAATATTAGTGTCAGTGCCAGCATCATGAGAAATTGCCAGGTTCAGACACTAAACACATTCCCCAAACTTCAGATTCAGGAGGGAGGCAAATGAAAAAATACTTTCAGAAATATCTCCTAAGCCCGAAAAAAATACGTATTGAATCCTTATGTTATACCACATCTGCTTAAAATTTTTGAAGCTTTTACACTAAGGAAAAAATAGATTTTGAATAAGTCATTCAGCTTAAATAGACTCAAATGAAATACCACTTAAAATCCTATTCTGGCTCTGCCACTTAATAGGTAAAAAATCTTGGGCAAGTTAACTTCTCCATATCTCAGTTACTGCATCTGAAAAATGGGGAGTAATTAATACCACCAACCTCATAAATTATTATAATAAATGAGTTAACACATGTAAAACTGATTAGAACTCTTAGTACACAGTAACTATTCAAACATTAGCTATTTATTAAAATGATACAGCAATGCACTAAAAGGTATAAAAATATTCTATTTTTCCTTACCATCCACTTTTTGAACCACACAGCCTTGGTATCAACTAATGCAAAAAAGTAGATTGGATCCAAAATCTTTTCTGAGACAACATGGCTTTGATCATGTTTAACTGTTAACAAGGACAAAGTACTCTCCACAATTTCTTCCATATACCTTAAAGTTTGGGAAAAAAGAAATGCAATTACTTATATAGTACTGGTGGTAGACTTCATATTTATGGAATTGAGTAAACATTAATCACTTACTAGATAGGCCAGGTAAGGGCTCACCACTGGTGACAGAATTGTGTTCTGGTTAATTGGGCATTTATCATACAACTTAGTAAAAGGCACAAAGCACCATCGCTAGATAACATCCAAACTGTATAAAGTAGCATATAATCTTCAGAAACATTTTTTCTATTTCAGTAAATGACATAGGTAGGATTCATACTCAATGTTTCTGCTTTAACAACAGGTTCTTTTTACTTCAACACTGGATCTGCAAATTTAACTTTCCTTTTTAGACTCACAGATTCTCTTACAACTTAGAATAAATTTTAGAGCTGAAAGGAAAAAGTTTAAAGAATATTTAAGGAACTTGTCCAAAATGTAATAGTAAAGACCAATAAGAACCTAATGCAGATCTTCAGATCACTGATACATTAAAAAAATAATAATAACTAATGCTACATTTTCTTTTTACCTTGTGATAAATGATGTAAAGTGGTACTTGTGATTCACATAGCTAAGTATAAAACACGACAAGCTTAAGAAAAATAAAAATAGAAATTTTATGAATCCCTTCCCAATTGTGTCAGTCCATTAAGACTGTCCTTACTCTTTCTGTCTGAAAGGTATATGGGGCGGTAACACTGCTAAGTTCTATGCTGAAATACATTGGGAGGGGACTTACTTCTCTGGATGACGAATCCAGAAAGATGGAGCTTCTTTCTGATATTCATTTAGAAGACGAACCTACAAAGCAGTGCACAATAGTTCTCAAAAAATTAGCATCCTCAAATATAAAACTAAATAAATAAAAATGAAAGCTTATTCTAGTAAATGGATACCTTTTTAAGTAAACGAGTCATATCAGGATTAGTTATATCTACACCAGCTGAAAGAGTAGGAATATGATTTTCCCTAGAAAGAAAGTATGACTCCAAATACTTAGCTAAAAAAAAGGGAAAACATAAAAAAATTACATCATTCATTTACAGTGTTTTCTGAAAAAAGTTATTTCCTATCCATTCTTAAGTACATGCAAATGACAAAAACATTTTTAAATGTTTTCATAAACATACCTAAGCTTGTATAAACTTCCTTGGTCATATGTAATGGAGAAAGTGAAAATCTCTGTGCACAGAATTTTAAAATCCGGTCCTACGGAAATGAGACAGAAAATTTGCATCTAAGATCTTACAAGAATAGAATAGAGATGAAACATTTTTCACACAGTAAAAACCCAGAAAATAAAACAAATACAAACAAGACATTCAGAAACCAGAGTCAGAATGTACTTATTTAAAAAGGGCACACTCTTGTGTCAGCAAAAATTAAAACTGACCAAAACTAGTATGTGAATCTAATAACAGAAAGATATTACTGCACAATCTGGTCATAGTAGCTATTGACATGGTGAGGAGGGGGGTAAGGTGAAGTTTCATAGAAGAGACTATATAAAGGTGTCAAACAAAGAAACAGAGTAGGCAGTACCAAATTTTTTTTAACACCCCATATTTCCAAATCCAAAATTCATCATTTTTATTTGCTTACATGGGTAGCTTCAGTAATTAAAGATTTAGAATTATTTCTAATAATTTTGCCTATTCCCAAGAAAATTACTCTTATGTTTAAATTTTTACATTATTAAAACTCAAAATAGAAATCAGTAGAAGGTAAGTAAGTTAAAAGTGGCAACAGATGTAGTTCGCACAATACCTGGCACTAAGAGTTACTTTAAAATGGTAGCTATTATTATCCTTTTAATTATACCTACTTTACTATCATGATGAGATTAATCCTAATAGTGAAATTTGACTTTCAATTAAATACAAACATAAAATTGCCTTAAATAGTCTAATCTGGGGGGGGGGAATTAATAACTCTGTTGATATCAGTTTAGACAATCCACTTACAAGAAATAGTTCCCCAAGTTACTAAAGGTATCTTCTAATAGCCCCAAGAAATTCCTACTGAACAAAGGATATTAAATACTTTGGGAAGTCTATTTTTATAGTCGCAGCAACTGATAGGTATCTGTCACACTTTTCAACTCTATAGGCTTCACTCAGTTGCATGTAAGAGTCCTTTAGGGAAGGAGATGAAGAAATAGAATTGAACTCAAAAAGAATTTGGATCAAGCACAAATTTAAAATGAAAAAAACTCCATGCCTTGTTTTCTACTTCAAAATGACTAATTTTATTAGCATCTCTCCTCTATAATAATTGCTTCCAATTTTATTAGCATAAGTAATAAAACTGAACCTTGCTGCATAATAATTTTAAATGGCTACAATTTGCTATTTTATAAAGTTATTTCGTAATTTGTAAAATAAAGGAAACCTACTCAGCTACTATTCTGTATTTATTAAGTAAAAGAAAAAATAAAGGGAAATTTACAATTGCATCTGTCGTTAGAGAGCTTGAAATGTTAAAGATAACCCTGAGATACATTTTTTTCACCTTGAAGTTCTTGGATCATTGAGCGGTTCCAGAAGTCTACAATACCCTCTGCTGTTAACAAGGTTGAACTGCATCCAAGTATTAGGTAAACACCTTCTTCCCCTTACAACAGTTACAGAGATTCCCAAACCACTTCTGTTTACCAGTATAACCATATCTTCATTAACGGTAGACTGATTTTAAATAGACAAATATATTGGGATACCTTATATTTTTCTACAAATATTTATTTATTGTCTGCGTTACCTACTGAAATCTAAGTTCTCTGAGGGCAAAGATTTTGTGTCCTGCCCCTGGTGTGTTCCCAGTGTCTAAAGAACGATACACACTATAGATACTCAATACATATTTGCTGAACAAAGAACAAAATGTAATTCTTCTTCTCATGCCTTATATTCTATGCCAAACATCATATTGATTTTAAAGCCAAAACTATCTTCACTGATAAATCAATTAGGAAGAAAAGATCCTCTAAAAGGAAATCCAATTTGTGTTTAAAACGTAATTCTTGGATAATCAGGGTTTTTGTCCTTCATTTCCATCACAGACACTATCTGCAGAATTACTGCACTTGCTCATGTAAAGCTCACTTTTCATCATAAAATAACTGTTCCTAAAAAGTAATATGCAAATCAAATTTTAAATAAAATCATATCTGACTTCATAATTTTACAATTTTAGAAACTTTCTATATTTGCATTATGATTCACTTCAAATTATTTTCCAAAATCTCAGCATTAGTTTTCTTGCTTCTCTCTTTAAGCAGTTAAGCAATCTCTAAGTAAACACTTAAATACATGAGGAAAATGTTTATAAGCCCTTTTGACCGTAATTCACCATTTTTAGTTCAAACTTTCATAGACCATGAATCCTTTTAAAATATTTTTTTCTTTTTTTTTAATTTGAGAGTATCATAAAACAGCATTATTCAAAAGCAATGACACAGCCAGGCGTGGTGGCTCAAGTCCATAATCCCACCACTTTGGGAGGCCGAGGCTGGAGGATCACTTGAGCCCAGAAGTTCAAGACCAGCCTGAGCAATGTGGTGAGGCCCCATCTCTACAAAAAATACAAAAATTTGCCAGGCATGGTAGTGCATGCCTATAATCCCCAGCTACCTGGGAGACTGAGGTGGGAAGGTCACTTGAGTTTGGGAGGTTGAGGCTGAAGTGAGCTGTGATCATGCCACTGCACTCTAGCCTGAGTGACAGAGCAAGACCCTGTCTCAAAGAGTAAAACAAAAATAAAATAAAATACTAGGATATTCCTTTACAAGACAAAATGCACAAGGTAGCAGTGTATTATTTGGCAGTGAAGTATGACCATATTTTGAATCTAATCATAAAATTTTCTTAAGAAAAATTTTGACAATTAGAAAGCTGAAACTGAAGTTCCATAAACGTGTGAGCTACTATTAAAGAAAACTATCGGCCAGGCGCGGTGGCTCATGCCTGTAATCCCAGCACTTTGGGAGGCCGAGGTGGGTGCATCACCTGAGGTCAGGAGTTCGAGACCAGCCTGGCCAACATGATCAAACACCATCTCTGCTAAAAATACAAAAATTAGCCGGGTGTGGTGGTGGCATGCCTGTAATCCCAGCTACTCAGGAGGCTGAGGCAGGAGAATCACTTGAACCTGGGAGGCAGAGGTTGAAGTGAGCCGAGGCAGCGCCTCCAGCCTGGGCAAAAAGAATGAAACTTGGTCTCAAAAAAAAAAAAAAAAAAGAAAAGAAAACTGTCATAACTATCATATTCCACTTATTTCTAGAATGGTGGGAAAACATATTATTTTTAATATTTCTATAACCATTTTCTTACACTAAACACAGGATCAGGATCTGAAAGAGACACTGTGAGTTTTTCACAGAGAGCAGTCCAATTCTCACAGTTCAGGACATCAGATGGAGGAGCGGAACATAATGTTTGCAAGGCTTCGTATCTCACCTACAATTTTTTAAAAGACTTTTATTAACACTCAGTCACTAAAATAATGCCACTTTTCCAAAATAATATTTAACAAACTACTAAAAGGCAAAGTCTGGATAATTTATAAAGAGTGATTTATCAGATGCCTTTATATTAAAAAGCTCTTGAGAAATCATTTTTTAAACTAAGTGCTAAGCAGAGAAAAAAACAGTTGCTGTTGGTGTAAAGCAAAATTAAAATACTGAATGTAGTAGGAGATTTTAGGTATCATGTCTAAGTGGAACGGGAGGAAGAATAGTAGTTGAATCAGAATCACCAATGTTTTCCAGTGGCCTTGTCCTACAGGCTTTCCCTATTCTAGGCCATTCCTACAGTTTGAGGGCTTTAATTTCAAAATGTTGCCCAGATATGCCCCTGGCAAAGCATTCCCATTCTAGGATATAAGAACGATTCTCACAAAACAATCAGTTTGAACTTGTGCTATACCATATTTTCTGGCCTTCTGACTACTTAGATAGAAAAAAAAAGGAAGTCATTCAGTAGTGGGATGCAAAATCTAATTTATATATTTTCATAGAAAGCTTACTTCTTAATCAGTCTTCTCAAAATGCAATCAGAATTCACTCAAAACAGTATGACCCAAGGGAAAGTAGTAGAGAATAGTTCCACTCCAATGAAGAATGGAACAAAGCTTTTCTCCCACTCAATATCCAAGTAGTGAATAATAACACACTAATTCCAGCCTCATCCTCAAAATGTGGTCATTTCCCAACTGAAACAACTAAAGCCTAGTCATTAAAAAGGTGAGGCCTAAAAGACAGGAGCCAAAACCTCAGCAAATCAGACACTCTGAATCAGGGCCCAACTTTTAGACAAAAAAGACAAAGAACATACATATATTTGAAACTGTCTATATATTCATATGAAAGAACTCCTCAATATAACTTTATTTGTGATAGTAGTAAGGGAAATATTGAGAGTTTTTAAAAGTAGTAATTCATTTATAATGTTAAGTAATTTTTCCATTTCAGGAAATTTTTAGGAAAAAATCCCATTTAGAATTTACTACTTGCAGAAGCAAAATGAAGGCTTCTAAACAAGTATAGATTTCCAAATCATCCATTTAAATTGAAGGCAATGGGATTTTTATCATAAAAAATTCAAAACTCATTTCCAATATTTTTTGAAAGATGTTATGATTAATATGAACCCAGAAAATAAATCATAAGGCAAAATGCTGAGAAGAAAAAAAGTATTCTTCTCTATGATTTTTTAGAAAATTTCAGTAGGAGTAAATCACAACTATTCATTCAGTTTATATTTAATAGGTTGAGAAAAATAATTTTAAAAATTGAGACCAAATGGCAAGATAGGCATACCAATACATAAAAGGCTTAGATTAAAAAAAAAAAAAAAAAATCCTATCATATTTTCTATTTCATGCTGACTTTCAAATGAAATAAGTCTTCATAAACAGTGATTTGTACAATCTCTTAAAATATAAACAGACACAATTCAATATAATTGCTTCTCTCAAAAATCCTTTTTCTGGCCAGGCAGAGTGGCTTACATTTATAATCCCAGCATTTTGGGAGGCCAAGAGGTGGATCACTTGAGCACAGTATTTCCAGATCTTCCTAAGTAATGTGGCAAAACCCCATCTGTACAAAAAATACAAAATTTCTCCAGGTGCAGTGGCGTGCATCTGTAGTCACAGCTACTTAGAAGGCTGAAGTGGGAAAATCACCTGAGCCTAGGGAGGTACAGGCTGCAGTGATTCATGATTGCACCACTGTGCTTCAGCCTGGGTGACAGAGTAAGACCCTATCTTAAATATATATACATATTTATTTTCTAAAAAATAAACAAATAGGTCAAAATTGCTCAGATAGTTAGGGGAGGCATGGGTAGATGCTGGTCAAAGGATACAAAATTTCAGTTAGGAGAAGTAAATTCAAGAGATCTACTGTATAACATGATGACATGATGACTATGTTAATAACAATGTTTTATTCTTGAAAACTGCTAAGAGAGTAGATTTTAAATGTTCTCACCACAAAAAATGATAAGTATGTGAGGCAATGCATGTTAGAGCAGCTCAACTTAGCCATTCCTCAGTGTATACATGTTTCAAAACATGTTATACAAGATGAATATACACAATTTTTATTTGACCATTAAAAATAATTATTTTTAAAAGATGTTCACGTTTTCTGAAAGTAGAAAAATAATTAAAAATCTTTTTTCTTAAGAAATGACTAACTACAATGTTACATATAAAACAACAGTGAAAGAACAGTTTGGGGGACAACTGCCTATAACTTTATCCCTTTGAAATTGATGCTAAAGATAAAAATTTCCTTTTCCAAACCACGACAATTCACTAAGGAAAACCTCCCTTACTCTGTGACTTTTCATTTGGACTTGAAAATTTACCATGGATATTGGTCTAGGATTGCCCATAATCATAAAGCCTTTAGCCTCAAGGGAACCTACCTGGTTGCTACTGATTGTAATCTCATATATGGTAAATATATGCTATCTGCATGAAACTTAACAGTTATCCTTGAAACTTACCTCTTTAGGTTGCCCAGGATCCAACTGGTCTAAAATCAATTGTAATTTTCCTTGACAAAATTTGTAACTCTGTAACACAATTGACAGGACATTCATTTATTTAAAAGGCTTTTAGAAATATTGCTATAAGTTACTTTTTCAATATAATTCCAAGCACAAAACATAATTCAGACAAGAGAAGCAGATGATCTATTTTGATTTGGCAGCGACTTAGAAGTTTTTTTCCCAAGACTTTTAAATGGGAACTGAATGTTGCAGTAGAACAGTGTACCTTCATGTATATGAAAACTATTATTTGCAAGCAATTAAAATATATATAACATTGTAAGACTCAAAAGACACAAAGCCAAAATGTTGCATACTCAGAAATGTGAGATGAATGAAACAGACAGATAAACAAAACAAACAAGTAAAAAAAAGCTACCAATAGTACCATAGGCACAGCTACAGTGCTGTTTGGACTGTTTTGTTCTCTTTTTTTCTTATACTTTTCCCTAGCCTTTCTCCTTATTTCTTTGGTGAAAAAAATCCTGAAGTAAAAACTTCCATCTATAAAAAAGTTTATAGTAGATTATAGGATATTTTGGAGAAAGAAAAGGTATTTTTCCCACCAAAGGCAATTTAAACATACATAATATCTAAAACATCATCTAAAAATAAAAAGTATAATAGTAGGCCAGGCATGGTGGCTCACACCCGTAATCCCAGCACTTTGGGGGGCCAAGGTGGGCGGATCACAAGGTCAGAAGATCGAGACCATCCTGGCCAACATGGTGAAACCCCGTCTCTACTAAAAATACAAAAATTACCTGAGTATGGTGGCACATGCCTGTAGTGAGCCAAAATTGTGCCACTGCACTCCAGCCTGGCAACTGAGTGAGACTCCGTCTCAAAAAAAAAAAAAAAAAAGTAAGGAAACAACAGATGCTGCAATAAATTTTCAATAAATTATCTCTTCTCACTGCACTCTGCAACTTGTCTTGAATCCCTGCCTGCACAAAATCTGAGAACTCTCTTGGGTTCTGGGTCAAGACCACTTTTCCCGTAACAAAGCAATCCTCCTGCCTCAGTCCCCCATCACTGGGAATACAGGCACACAATGCCATGTCAAGCTAAGGTGGGGTGTGTGTGTGTGTGTGTGTGTAGAGAGACCTTGTCTCTATGTTGTCCAGACTGGTCTCAAGCAATCCTCCTGCCTTGTTCTCCAAAAGTGCTGAGATTTCAGGGGTGAACCACAATGCCTGCCTGGCCTTTATTTTTATTTTTATTTTTTTTTTCCTTGAGATCGCGTCTCACTCTGTCGCCCAGGTTGGAGTGCAGTGGCGCGATCTCAGCTCACTGCAACCTCCGCCTCCCGGGTTCAAGCAATTCTCCTGCCTCAGCCTCCCGAGTAGCTGGAAATACAGGTGCATGTGCCACCACGCCCAGCTGATTTTTGTATTTTTAGTAGAGATGGGGTTTCACCATGTTGGCCAGGATGATCTCAATCTGTTGACCTTGTGATCTACCCACCTCGGCCTCCCAAAGTGCTGGGATTACAGGAGTGAGCCACCGCACCTGGCAATAATTAAAATCTTATCAGGTGAGGGTAGCCAGACATTGAGGAACTTCTGAAGTACAGGTTGGGATGTAGCTAATCCTATTGCTCTGAGTGATGTTGCCAAAAAAGAGATCAGTGTCTTGTCATTTCTCAGTAGTTGTATAAAATCCTCAAAAGCAGAATTCTTCACCAAAAAGAGCATTGTAGAGCTTTGAAGATTTTAATAGAGGCCAGAAAACAGTTGCTGAACTCAAGATATTCTGATTAAGATTTGAATAGCATAAAATAAATTAGGATAATTGAAAGGACATACTCTGAATGACAGGAGAAAGGCCATGTACCCAATAATGAAAAAAACCTACTCAAGAAGATTCTTACTGGAAGAATCCAAAGCTTAGCAACATAGAGCTCGGGGTGTTCCCAGAAAAGAGAAAATCTGTCCCTTTGCCTTTTCCAGCTTCTAGAGGCCGCCCTCATTCCTTGGCTTATGGCCTACTTTCATCTTCAAAAACAGCAGTCACGTCACTACAACCTCTGTCAGTCTTCACAGTGCCCGCTCTGACTCTGATCCACTTGGGTTTCTCTTACACAGACCCTTGTGATGAGAGGGGTCCCACCTGGATAACTCAGGATCATCCCTGGATCATCTTTGAGAGGACCATTATTCTATGTACGACAGGTACCAAAGGATGGGTTTCAAAGAGAAGTTGCTCGGAAAACAAAGGAAGACTGAATACTTCAAACATGTTTGTGTCAGGCAAGAGTAATAGGTGACTATTATCCTAAACTCACCTTCTGCATAAAGGTACACACCCTGGGGTGAAGTTCCCTTGGAAGGTTTTAAAGTAGCTTGCACGCTATAAAACAGCACAATGCCTGTGCTGTACTATACTAATTACTACGGAGGAAGAGAAAGAAAGAAAAACTGCAAGAGGAAAGGATATGAATTCTGAAAGCTTAACGTATATCAGAGTTAATCCTCTAATTTCCCAAGCAGTTAGAAATGGCCCAGAGATGATCAGTTTGAAATCATATAGGACCACAGCTGAGAAATTTTTATATTTGAGTGTGTCTCTGAATTGTGTCCATTTCAGCATTCCCTTTAAGAGATGTCACCAATAAAAGCTAACCTGTATAAAGCAGTGTCTGTGTGCCAGGCACTGCTCTAACACAAGACATACATTAACTCAGTTAATCTTCTCAACAACCCTATACGGTAAGTAGTATTTTCATCCCCATTTACAAATGGGAAACACTACAGCACAAAGAAGTTAAGAAATTTGTCCAAGGCCACACAGCTAGTAGGTGGTGGAACCATAACTTACACCCAAGCAGTCTCCAGGTAGCTGGGAAAAGAATAAAGAGAACGACTTTGCAGGGAGAAAGGCCAGTTTTAAACTCAAAGTCCCCCCTTCACTAGCTATTCAAGTTTGGGGAAATTATTTAACTATTATTATAAGCCTTGCTTTTTTCTGTAGAATGGACTAATAATACCTATAGTGAATATAAAGCTAAGTACAGGGACCAGTATACGGCAGGTATTATTATTAGAGCTGGTATTATTATTTCTATCTTTCTAGCATTATCTTGCAGAGACTTGCTCCAGGTTTAATCACAATACCAAAGCTTTTCATAGCAATGCTTGCAACTGTGGTAACAACTACCATCTCTCCTTTGTTCTTGAATATCCTCACACTTACACTAACAGTCTCCTGTTTTTCAGTAATGGGTCAAAACTCCAAATATAATCAGGCTGCAATTTTTTAAGTAATAACAATGAATTAAAGCCCATTCTATTCACGAAACAAAAGTATTTCACTAATATCAAAACAGTTAACATCAGCATTGTTTACAATGTTATTCATAGGAAAATTCAGACCTTTTTTTTCACTCCACAGCAAGAAACAACAATTTTGAAGGCATGAATAGGATTGTCAATATTTATTGGAATGAATGACTAATATATTTTTAGAGATATTTTCAATTCTGAATATATTCAGCCTCTCTTTGGTCAGCTATATGAAAGAGAGTCTCATTTCACTATAAGCAAAACTATACCCAATATCTCTTAGAACCTGGACATACTGAAAGAGCTTTCAGGACAGTTCTGGCACTCTTAGGCTTCTTCCCAAAAGTCCAGGGATACCATGCCTTCTTGATGGGCAGAGTTCGCTTTCAACCCAATTAGTGCCTTCTAAAACAAAGTTGTATTTATAAGGTAGACATGTGAAAACTTATATATACCCTGTGGACCTCCCAAGGAAATCCAGGGAAACTTAAAGCATGATTCCTCCTCAAGAACTGAAACAAAACAAGATTAAAAAAAAAAAAAAATCTTCAAAAACTATAACCCCATTTCTACCAAAGCTTTGCATGTTTCAAAAATCTATCATTTTAATAACTGGAAATAATTCAGCATTTGGGATTTGGCAAGGTCTTAACTGCCAGCTACGAAATAGGTCCTATTTAGATCTGAATACCTGTACTTCTTAGAACAAATGCTCCATCTTTTTTTCTTATGTTTCAATTTCAACGTACTCAGGTGGTTCAGCAAGTAAGAGCATATAATCTTGTGAGTCCCCAGAGTCATAAAATTGCGTTTTTTGTGCCTTTTAAGTCCAGAAAGTCCTTGATTTGAAGAAGCAGCTCAATAAACTTACTAAACAAGTCATATGACTGCATTAAACTAAAATCTCTATACCCCACCCTTTTGCACACAGTTCCTCAACAAGAAATGATTAAGGGTTACAACATGAAGAAAATTCACAATCTTTGTCTTGTCCTCCATCACATCAGGTAATCAATTTGACTTGAAAAGTTCACTACTCAGCATAATCTCTCCTGCTAAATGATGCAATGGTGGCAATGCACAGGTGGCAATGCACAAAGCATAACCTTTAAGTTATGCTTCCAATATTTCCAAAACCATTTTTCCTTCAATCATGCAGTCCCAACTTGACCAATATACATATTTGTTCATGTTTTCACCCAAACTCCTCAAATCCCTTCTTGGTATATGGTTAGGATTTATTTTATAGTTATGTCCCTGTGGTATAGCTTATTAGGTGAAAAGTGTTTGACTAAAAATACCAGGTGAGATCGACACTAAGGTCAGACAGGCTTCTTTTGGCCTGGTAGTCTCTGTGTACAAGTCCATGGCACATGCATAGGCTCTAGTCCAGCTAGTTTTCCTTGTCTTCTATTACGGCTAATCTAGCCACTGGCCCCATCTTTCTCTTAACTTTGCTGCAGCCAAATGACAAGGGTTCCTACAACCTGGTAGTAGAAAATGTAAGACCTCAAATCTCTTGACATTAAAAAAAAGCTTAATGTTTTAAAACTAACAATTCACAACATTCACCTCCAGAGAATGTATAAAGGAAATGTTTTATCGCGACACGTAATCTCTAATTTAGTTAAATTTTAATGCAGATTAACTGGGAATAAGATGTTTTAACTAGAGCTTAAGCAGATTTGGTTCAACACGCTATTTTTTTTAATTCCAACATACATTAATTTCCTCATCTCACCAGTAATTGTCTCAGATATAATGTAGCTACTCACTGAACATAATTCTATAAGATGTTATTTCGTGGACTAAAGATTTAATATTAGGTTATTTAATTTTATTGTTTATTTTTCTTCTGAATCTTAAGAAGGCAGGAAAAATATGGCTAAGAAATAATTTATTGAAGCTATTATTAAACACCATTTCAAGACATAAATGCAAAACAAAACCACACACCTGATTGAACGACGAATCACTATCAGAGCAATTGTCTGTGCAGTAACTACGGCTTTTCTCCTTTTGGATTTTTTTCTGCCTCTCTTGATTTCGTGTCTCATCTTCTTCAAACTTGTTAATCATAGACTCAACCACAACTATCATAATGTTCTTCAGGTAATGCATCATTTCCTTGTACCTTTAAATTCAAGGTAGTCTTAATAACAGAAATACAATCAGAAATTAAAACAGTCAACTAATTAAATTATCTATTTTTCTATAAAAAGGGAAGTCCCTTTAAGAACACAATGCTAAAGAGAAAAATCAAACTCAATTTTTCTTAAAGAAGTAGTGGTAGAACAGAATTCACAAAACAGCAATAAAAATTAATAGGGAATTCAAAAAGTATGTTATTTCCTGGGTTTTTTCATGGTTACATGGACCAAGGTAGTAAAATTAAAAGAACCTAAGGTAAGAGGTTTCAATGGCATGGATTCCAATTGCTAGCAAAAAAGTCAACTATTAATATTATACCACCAAAACCCAGGCTACCTTACCTTCATTCTCTTGTCTTATACCTATCTCTTTCTCCACCCCTCCCATCCTCTATTTTCTTTCCTTCTCTTTTCCTTTGTCCATACTTTATAGACACCCATAGACACAACTGAGAGCTCTTGTATGTTCCCAAGACCTATGTAAGAGTTAAGCTATCAATGTGTCCTTTCAAACAGAAGCTGGGAAACCCACTCTCAGGATGTTAAGAAAAAGATTCCTGAAATTATTAAGAGTGTGAATTGGATAATATTTAAAATCTCTTCTGGTTGGTCTAAAAAGCTCAAAAAGAACTGGTATCAAATTTCTCCACTTTGTAAGTTCAAACTCTCAAGCATCCCTATGAATACAAAACTGAAATCCTCAAAAGCACTAAGAATAGAATTTTAGAGCTAGAAAGAACCATAAATATAGTCGAGCTCTTTATTTTATAAATGAAGCATATGTGACCTGAACCACTGAAATTTCTATATTTAAAACAAAAAAGGCACAATGATGTAAATAAAAATAGTGAATAAATTATAAAATTTGAAATTAGAAAACTTGAATGAGGATCCTGACTATTTTACCGGCCAGCTTTGTCATCATGAATAAGTTTCAATTTCCTCAACTATAAAATGTGAGTAAAAATACAATCTAGCTAACCTATTTCATATGACTATAGCAAGAAATAAATATATGTGTGTGTATATACATATATACACATATATGTCCGAAACGATAATAAATACATGTATAGTGTGTGTGTATATATACCTATATACATGTATTTATTGTCATTAAAATAATGGAAATACACTAGGAAACTATGCACAGAAATGTTCTTTTCTGTATAATTCTGGATAATGGGTCATTGTAACTCCATAAATCAAAAGAAGAAAAGGTACTTTATCTCTCATAAGAGAAATCAAACCTGCTGGGGAATTTGAATAGAAATCATAGACTGAGATTCTATATAAAAAGTATAAAATACATTTTACATTTTTCTTGTTAAATAGATATAATTTCTACATAATTTAAACTATGTTAATATATTTAAATATAATTTTTAATATGTATATCATATAGAACTATAAGTTTTAAAATACGTGTATTTAACATATTTCTTTAAGTACCAGAAATTATGAGAAAACACAAAAATACTGAAAGCAGACGGAAATAAATTAGGAACCGCTAGGGGGAGAAACATACAGAAGATAACTCAATAGAGGTAACAAAGAGTCCAGAGAATATCCCAGTTTGATATAAAGGGACATAAAGAGCAAAAAGAAGTCTGAGACACACACACTAATTTGCAAAGTATATTTAAGGATAACTGAGCCCAGAGATCCAGCTTCTGCCTCTACAGATTCTGGGCAGCAACAAACAGGGAAACAAAACAGTGCCCTGGCAGCAATCAATACACGTCCATCAAAAGCTGTTCTCTCTTTCCACAGTGATTGAATTCTAGCTGGGCACAGGACTAAACTACACTCCCCAGCCTCCTTTGCAGCTAAGTAAGGCCATGTGATCAACACAAAGTCCCTATCTCCTTAAAACTTATAATCTCGTGATTTAATAAAGAAGTATAAAAGTAAATCTTAATGATATACAGGATAAGGATAATGGTACTTAAATTCCATAGAAAATCTATAAGTTTTGCTTTGAAAATAAATGTTTCCAACAGATCTTTTAGAAAAGACCAGCATAAATTATGCTGTAAGAAATACTAAAAAAATGGCCACAGGCAGTAGCTAATAATTCTAAAAAGTAAATTAAAAAATAGTGTCATATCATCAATATCAAGAGTTAAATGAACTAAAACTCAATAGCAGCCATTGCAGTTTTGAAAAGACTAAGAAAAAACAGATATAAAATAGAATATAAACACCATTGAGTAGATTCTTTCATGCTTTGCAAGTTTTAAAGACTACAGAAAGAAAAAGCTCTAAGAAATAGTGAATAAAAACCACATCAATTAACAATGAAATTCTACAGTACTTCCACTCATTATATGAGGAATATTATATATTATATAGATCCTACAAATGAATTATTCTGTGTGCAAACATCTGTTTAAAAAATAAATCTCAAAATGTTTAATTATAAAAATACTTTATAACAACTGTAATGCTGTCTACAGATGTAGTGTTGCTACATTAGCCCTAAGTGATTTCTGAAGAATCACCAAAAAAGAAAAAAAAAAAAACTGGAAATAAAAAAAAAGGTTGCACAATGTAAAATCTTTCATCCATGGTTCATAAAGTGGAAAATAAACATTTACTGAGTCATTTAAAATCTTTTTGAGGTAATTATTACCGTATTAATTTTAACACATGGATGAACTAAAACACAGGAAAATCAAATAGCTTAAATAGAGATAAAAAGTAATTTCCTAGCAGTACTACATAAAATTCTGCTCTTACCATGAAAATACTTTCATTAGCTGACTAATAAAGTATTTTAGTATTTCTTCTAGAATTGTTTAATGATACTGCTAGAAACAGACTTACTAGGAATTATAATATTATCCAAAGATAAAGGTGATTCTATTTTTTGTTTTCCCCAAATTAAGAAATAAGAAATCTTAGCCTCTATAACTCACGCTTGATATAGATTAGGGCATCAAACTTGCTAAATTTACTAAAATAGCTGTATGATGTCACTTTGTCAATTACTAACATATTAATTTAAATAATACAATCAGTTGTCCCAAAGAGGAAGAGCTTTTGTCCAAAATAATTTTTTTAAAGTTTAACTAATTAAAAGTAAATTAGATTTAATACTTTAAAATACAGTCAGTAATATAAGCTCAGGTATGCATTCAAATGTCTCTGATACTGGAAATATGAGCCACAGCAGGTTTTCAAATGACATCATGTAATTCAACATCTTTTCATTAAAACATTGATGAGCAAAAAAAAACTGATGATGGCATCCTGCCTAGGGCTGGTTCCCACCTTGTACCCTGAGATGCCAGGCAGGATAGGCTACCAGCAACTCTGAAGTGGAATAATTATTCCAGTTAAATAATTATCCTGCCCTTATTAATCTTTCTTAAATGCATGTATAGCTCACACTTATTTCAGTGTTTAATATTATAAGCATTTTCATCTTTATTTAGAAGTTTGGTGATATTTCTTTGACCTACAGAAATAGGCTGTAGGAACTTAACTGTTGTTTACATCAATTAACCTAGACCCCAAAAAAAGTGAAGGAGCAAGTTATGCAAATATTTAGGAAAAGGGCATTCCAGGT
This sequence comes from Colobus angolensis palliatus, assembly GCF_000951035.1. Classification (NCBI taxonomy): domain Eukaryota; kingdom Metazoa; phylum Chordata; class Mammalia; order Primates; family Cercopithecidae; genus Colobus; species Colobus angolensis. Next base: position 3,722,240 of record NW_012115300.1, on the reverse strand, counting down.
AACAGGAGCAACATGAGTGCAAATCCCTCGGGAAAGTACTTGGTTTTTTGTGAAAGAGCAGGCAAGACCACAGTATGAGGGGGGAAATGGTAAGAAGTGGGGTAGGAGAGGGAGCAGAAGGCCCATGGTAGGCCTCATTGGCTTGGCTACAAAAAGAATTCTGGGTTTCACTCAAAAGGAGATGGGAAGCCTTTGGAGAGTCTGGGTGAAAGGGTGTCATGATCTGACTCACTGTTTTAAAGAATCATTCTGGCTTCTACAAGATAAATAGACTGTGAGTGACAGAGATCAGGGTGCTATCAAGAAGTCTCATTGAAGAAAACGTTATTTGAAAATATTATTATGGCCATACTCACCCATTTTTTTTTTAAATTATACTTTAAGTTCTAGGGTACATGTGCACAACCTGCAGGTTTGTTACATATGTATACATGTGCCATGTTGGTGTGCTGCACCCATTAACTTGTCATTTACATTAGGTATATCTCCTAATGCTATCCCTCCCCCCAACCCCCTCCCCTCATACTCACTCTTTAGATTCCTGAGTTCTTTTAGTGACCTGCTGTACAACTGTATCATAGCCGCATTCTTCACCCTGATTCTGATCAGATGTGCATTTTTCCATTTCTTCTTCAATCATAGAACCCAAAGTGTTGCCTATATGCTGTCTGAGATATTTCACAAATTCATAGCTGAAACAAATATTTAGAAATTAAATGCAGTAAATATCATAAGCATATTCAGAAAAAAAAAATCAACACAGAAAGGTCACATATTAAGATTTCATACCTTAAACTAGGGTTAAATTGGTCATTCATCACAAATCATCAAGCTAATCTACACATTTTTGGCTATATTTTTCTGAGACACTTGGCAAAAATCATCATTTAAAGATTACCACAGTAGGAAAAAGCAAATTTCAGAAGCAGCCCAAACTTTAGCAGTTAGAAGACTCTTCACATTTCTTTTTTATGCTCCTATCTTTAACATGTGACAGTGAAGAGTATGAAAAGCAGTTGTTAAGGATTTTCAGTTATTGAAGCTGATGAGGAAAATCATCTAGAATATAGTAATCATGAAATAAGAAATTGGAAAAAGTTCACTTCCATCATCACAAGAGTTTTGTGTACATTTTGAAAGTAGTAACTGATGTAACTTCCACCTAAACAGTTCTTATGTTACTAAGATTATCACTATTATTAAATTCAAGACCCACTTTGCCACTGGTATTTAAAGACCTCATAGATTCCCATTTATCCTACCAGATCTGTGTTCCATTACTGCCTTCCACAGGCCCAACTCTCCGTGTGATGTTTATTCCCAATACCTTTGAAAACATTATTTCACCCACTTAAGAGTGTTTTACCACCACTCCTATAGATTATCTTCCCAGCCTAAAATGCTACCTTCTGATAAAAGCTTTCCTTGTTTCTCAACAGCTGATATCCTTTCTCACCTAAGACCCAAAAGTACTCTGTCCTTCTCTATTAGCATGCAAAACATTTTCTTAGATGCAGTTATACGACCTGCTTTATCCCCTGCTTCGTTCCTGACCACCTCTACACTCAGATTTCTACATTGTTTATAGACTAGACAACGGAACAAATCCACTTGTTTATCATCTGCAATATACTGTACATAGTAGACACTTTATAAATACTTGTTAGATTGAAATATAGCATTGGGGAAAGGTTTATCTCTTCATTTTCTACATCAGTGGCTGTGAATTTGAATTTACTTATCTTTTCTAAATGTTTGTTTTAGTTGTTAATACCTTGTTCATTTAATGTCTATTAACAAATTTCTGATGACATTATACAATAATTACCCCCCCATATATGGCCTCTTATCCTTCCTGTAATTCCCCTATAAGAAAAAGAGAAGAGGAATGAAAAGAAGAAAGAAAAGAAAGTGTACAGCAAAAAGCACACTCCTCTTTCCAATACCCACCACATTTTTTGGCACTAACAGCATTATTTTTCAAGACTCCCAAACTTGACAACATGGAATGCTCTTTAATGTCTGCATCTTCTGCACCCCTTGCCCATCCACTCAATCAGTCACCAACATGTGTTAATGTTCCTGTACATCCCTGGCTTTCATCACTGCCTCCCTTTTTTCTCTATCAATCAGTACAAAGCCATATCACTTCAAGCAGAGATTACTGCAGCAGCCTTCTTGTTTGACTTCTCACTTCCCTCTCTCTTCTCTCGTATTTTCTTCCCTCTCATATTCATTCCAAACACTGTAGTCATATTAGCCTTCCAAAAGAACTTATTTTATTATTTCAGTCAGAGCTAGAGCCATTTTACTCATACCAATACCTCATACCAGGTCAACGATGCACATAATGCCTCAATAAATATTTGCTGAATTTAAAACAATTGGCTGCCTATTATCTTTCATGGTCAAATACTGCTTCCTTGGCCTGGACTTTAAATATCTAATTAATCAAATCTATTTATAAGAGTATCCCTACTTAAATGAGGCCACATTCAAAATTCCCAACAAACCTCCAACCATGTTGATCTTCATATAAGAAAGTGATAAACTGGCCGGGCGCAGTGACTCATGCCTATGATCCCAGCATTTTGGGAGGCCAAGGGGGGAGGATCATGAGGTCAGGAGATCGAGACCATCCCGGCCAAATGGTGAAATCCCATCTCTACTAAAAATACAAAAATTAGTTGGGCGTGGTGGCACGTGCCTGTAGTCCTGGTTACTCAGGAGGCTGAGGCAGGAGAATCACTCGAACCCAGGAGACAGAGGTTGTAGTGAGTCAAGATTGCACCACTGCATGCCAGTTTGGTGACAGAGCAAGACCCCATCTCAATAAAAAAGGTGATAAATTAACTTGTAAGTGAGTACCATGCTAAACTCTGTGCTAAGCACTTCATTAATATTATTTTATTTACCATATGATAGGTTAAATAGATGAGGACACAGATTCAAAACATGAAAAAACCTTGTTAAATTCATAAGCTACTAATTCATTCACTTTACTCCAAAGCCCATGTTAATCCCATAATCCCAGAGTCCCAACGATGTAAAAATATCAGAAGTGTTATATTTTGTAGTCGCAAATTGAGTGAAAAGGGAAATAAACAAATGTAATATTCATATCTTTACCAATTTGTGTATTATTTCAATTTCATTTTGCAAGAAAAATTAAATTTTATTCTCCCAAAATTATAACTAGCATACTAAATTTAAAAGTATAATTTACTTAAATATTTTAATTATTGATTGAATTTCCTTTAAAATGTTCAATATTTATATTCGATGTTTAGATAGTAAATCCTATGCTTTAAGGGAATAAATATTAAGAATAGCAGAAGAGGAAGATGAAGCTATTTTGTAAATCCAATGTCTTATAACATTAGATTGAAATAGCAAACATTAATTTTCAGAAATACAGTATAAGAAAAACAAAATCCAAAGCTTACTGAAACATATATCATAGAAAACAGCCTCTAATCATCATCTTAATAGTCTGCGCTTCTTTTGGTAATTCATCATTGACTTATATTCTCTGAAGATCTTCCCATATACATGGAAACTTCCTATCTATACTAAATATTTACTCATTATTTAATTTGTGTATGTCGAATTATAAACCAAATCTTTGCACATTCCATACAAAACAGTGAAATCACACTGGTAAGAAAAAAAATTCAAAGATTGAGGTTTCAAGAGAACCCTTTAAACATGTCCTCAATTTTGTAATATCTGACAATGCCCATACTGCTTCTACACACAGTTGGCTCTGAGACAGAGTTGGCACATGTGCATGATGAAGTAAGTCAAAAAAAGTTCTTTGGGCCAGGCACAGTGGCTCATGCCTGTAATCCCAGTACTTTGGGAGGCCAAGGCAGGTGGATCATCTGAGGTCAGGAGTTCAAGACCACCCTGGGCAACATGGTGAAACCCCATCTCTACCAAAAATACAAAAAAATTAGCTGGGCATGGTGGCACGTGCCTATAAACCCAGCTACTTGGGAGGCTGAGGCAGGAGAATCGCTTGAGCCCAGAAGGTGGAGGTTGCAGTGAGCCAAGATTATGCCATTGCACTCCAGCCTGGGTGTCAGAACAAGACTCTGTCTCAAAAAAAAAAAAAAAAAAAACCTCTTTGTTCTCCACCACAACCATGCGTCCACAACCAGGAACCCAATGAATCAAGAATCAGAACATGTGATATTTCAATTGCATAAAAGGATCACTGCTTTCCAAAAAGAACAAAGCTGGAGGCATCATGCTACCTGACTTCAAACTATACTACAAGGCTAACCAAAACAGCATGGTACTGGTACCAAAACAGATATATAGACCAATGGAACAGAACAGAGGCCTCAGAAATAATGCCACACATGTACAACCATCTGATCTTTGACAACAAAAAACAAGCAATGGGGAAAGGATTTCCTATTTAATAAATGGTGTTGGGAAAACTGGCTAGCCACATGCAGAAAGCTGAAACCAGATCCCTTCGTTATATAAAAATTAACTCAAGATGAATTAAAGACTTAAACGTAAAACCTAAAACCATAAAAACCTTAGAAGAAAACCTAGGCAATACGATTCAGGACATAGGCATGGGCAAGGACTTCATGACTAAAACACCAAAAGCAATGGCAACAAAAGTCAAAATTGACAAATGGGATCTAATTAAACCAAAGAGCTTCTGCACAGCAAAAGAAACTATCACCAGAGTGAACAGGCAACCTACAGAATGGGAGAAAATTTTTGCAATCTATTCATCTGACTAAGGGCTAATATCCAGAATCTACAAAGAACTTAAACAAATTTACAAGAAAAAAAAAAACAACCCCATCAAAAAGTGGGTGAAGCATATGAACAGACACTTCTCAAAAGAAGACATTAACGCAGCCAAGAAACATATGAAAAAATGCTCATCATCACTGGTCATTAGAGAAATGCAAATCAAAACCACAATGAGAAGTATAACTCTTAGGTATGATTTGTTATAAAGCCCAATCTGTAAGCAACATAAAGGATATATCTGTAATTGAGGCTGTAAGGAAAGTTAACACAAGTGCATTAACAAAATGTAGCCAATAAAGATAAAAAAAACACAATTCTAAAATAAAAGGTACATCAAAAAAATCCCTGTAGAGAAGGAAGGGATACAGCTAGATAGGAGGAATAAGTTCTAGTGTTCTATTCTTCGGTAGCATGACCATAGTAACAATAAAACATTATATAGTTTCAAATACCTAGAAGGAAGATACTGAATTGAAAGAAATGATAAATGTCTGAGATGATGAATATGCTAATTACTTTGATCTGTATGGAAACATCACTGTGTACTCCATAAATATGTTCAATTATTATTTGTCATTTTAAAAATAAAATTCATTTTTTAAAAAATCTCCACCATTTAGCAACAGCTTTAAATAGCAAATATCCTGGAGAACGTTTAAATCTACTCTGTGGAAATTTGAATAACCTAATGCTTTTTTCTAGTGACATAATTTTTATCTATGACCACAGTAATATCTCCAGAAGGCTCATTTGAAATGTTTCCAGGTTTTCGTCCAAGTTCTAAATTAAATGAACCCAAGGACCCCAAGGTTAAATCTTGTCTTAAGAGGTTACTGCTCTCTTCAAAAGAAACTTCTAGGGAAAAAAAAAAAAATCCCTAGGGTTGGCACTGCCCTTTATCATGAAAGGACTGCCAGGCTGCCCATAGCTAAGGGTATTCTACTGACTCTGGGACCATTGAGAAACTTTGAGAGCCTCCAATCCCAAATTAATGAACAGAGTCATTTCTTCAAGTGGGCCTTCTACTCTTTAGGTAAGAGTACTTCAAGACTTTAAATTCTAATCCAACAATGAATTTTATGTTATTTCTTTTACCATCGGAATTCATGGCAGTACCCCATAAAATACTAAATGAAGCTGCTGTTCTATAATGGTGCCCCAAGATAGAAAATATTGTTGCAACGATGGGAAAAACAGACACCAGGACTCCAAAAGATGGGAGACAGGGAGGGAGCAAGAGTTAAAAAAACTACCTATCAAAATACTACGTTCACTATTTAGGCAACACGATCAGTAGAAGCCCAAACCTCAGCATCACGCAATATACCCATGTAAGAAACCTAGGTATGAATCCCCTGAATCTAAAAAAAGAAAATTAATGTTGCAATGGAGCAGGGAAAAAATACAGGTCTACAAAATTAAGTACTGTGTTTCCCACATTGTAATCCTGATAGTATTGGTGCTATGGACTAGCTCTTATGAAATCTATATCTAATCCCAAAGATTAATAGTACTACCGATTTTTTAATCAAATGTTCCCATTGCATCATTTTTAGAAAATAATTTGGAGATATAATATATTCTAGTTATTTTGTATAAAAGCCCTGGATGCCTCAAGAAGACTTTCAAAAGGCCCTTATACTTATCCCTGGGAGTGCAAACTCAGATGCTAAAGGAAAGCAAGCCATGTATGAGAGAGAATGGATAGACTTTGTGGTGAAGACATGCCCCAACTAAAGGCAAAGCTTCTACATAGTTCCAGCAACTTGTCTTTAAGAAATATGAGCCTGGTGTTAACCTTTTAACGTTTTCAGAAAAGCCAGAAAACTTTTAAGCATTATCTCTCAATTTTTAAATGGTGTTTTTCTTTTTTTTTAAAGTAGTCAAAGCAAACATGTCCACAGACCAAATATGGCTTGCAGGATGCTAATCTGGCCTTTCAATACCCTCTCTCCCCAAGAATTACAAAATTCTAACCACTAGTGAATGTCCTATATGTTTAAAATTTCTATTCAAGAAATACAAAAGCTCTCTGAAAAATCTATATCATGCTTAACAACTTCTTTTAAAATATTCTTACTAGGTCTAATTTAAATCAATTCTGCTACAATTTAGGTCCTATCCTTTCAGATCTTTAAGCAAGCTGTTAACATTTTCAGATTTCACATGTTCCAATTGTGCTTAAAATATCAAGATAATAATAGGAATAATATAGCTTTGACTGATATGGGTTACAATAAATACAACTTCCACTTATTTCTAGTTTAATTAAAGTCTATCAGTATTCATTATTCATTTAAAATTTTTCTAATAACTGGTTTTTCTAGTTTTTTAAAAGATATAGTCTATACAATGAATAAACAAGTTTATAATTCTTATACTTCTTTTAATAATCTATGAAGCAGGTTTGCTTCAGGTTTAAATTCTGAGTTTACACTGACCAATTTTGCAACCTTAGGCAAAACACTTGACCTAAGTTTCAATTGCCCACTACTTAATGGTGATGATAATCTGAATATTAAAATGTTTTTTATATAATAGTGTTTTCATATACTTTGACACTTTTCTCACCAAATATACTATGCATACATCTGACTAACCTTGTTACTTTAGAAGTAATTTAATGAGAAAAAAATAAAAATTTGGTACCAATGACACTATTACCAAATGAATGCAAAATATCTTTTACAAAATATTCTTCAAAGAGGGACATTAAAACCTAAGAAGACAACTGTTTGTTAATAAAGAAAGACATGTGGAGTGGAGCTCACTACATTTCAGAAGCAGTTCAATTAAAATACACAGCAATGTGTCTGATCATTCATCAGTAGTAACCAATGATTTGAAATTCTTCACATTTACATTGAAAAACTTTACCGAGTTGAGTAAAAGAACATTCATTTTTTCCATTCTCTTTTTGCCAGATTTCTTACCTATATTTCCCAAGAAAATGCAATATTTTTTTTCTGTGATAAACTTCTGACATGTTCATAATGTTTATATAAAAATAAGGAGAGGTACAGAGGTTACTCTTACAACATAAGGACATTCAAAAATCTAATTGGTACAAGTTCGTTTCAAAAAAGTCATCCTTTTAGCTATTTAAAAAGGCAAGAGGCCGGGAGCGGTGGCTCACACCTGTAATCCCAGCACTTTGGGAGGCCAAGGTGGGCAGATCACCTGAGATCAGGAGTTCAAGACCAGCCTGGCCAACATGGT
>NW_012115300.1:3706376-3711619 GCF_000951035.1 Colobus angolensis palliatus | reverse complement strand
CCTCAGTCTCCCAAGTAGCTGGGATTACCAGCGCCCACCACCACGTCCGGCTAATTATTATTATTTTTTTTTTTTGGTATTTTCAGTAGAGACAGGGTTTCACCATGTTGGCCAGGCTGGTCTTGAACTTCTAACCTCAAGTGATTTACCTGCCTTGGCCTCTCAAAGTGCTGGGATTACAGGCGTGAGCCACCAAGCCCAGCCTCCCCTATAAGTCTTTTAATTAGATTATTTTTCTTGCTAATTACAGGCCAACATCACTTGGATTTAGCGAATCAATGTTCTAATAGTAGAAGTGGAAAAATGAATAATTCTGAAATAAACACTTTGGAAAGGAAGACACAACTAAGTGACTGTAGAACATTAGTGCTGAAGGAGAGGTCACTGAAAGAAAGAGAAATGGAAATATAAGCAGCTGAAATAACTGACCTTTTAAGATCCCTTCCAACTCTGAGACTGGAAAATTCTATGGAGACACCAAAGTTAAGCACCTCCTCTTTTCCTTTCTCACATAAAAGAATTCCCTCCTCCTAAGACACAGATCTCAGGCTAGTGCAACTAAGACATTATACATTTTACCCTATTATTAAGATTAAAAATGACTTTTAGGATTCTAACTCAAGTTTTACCTTTAAGACTACAAACTAGCTATAATTTGAGCCCCTCTGGACTGTTTCTTAGGAGGCCACAAGTAAATCTCTTTAGTAAATAGTAACTATTAACTGTGCATGTCATTTAAAAAGCATTTATTTAACCTACCTAATGAGCTGTTGAAGAGTAATACAGTATTACTAGAGTCATTAGACTTCTGAGAGGAACTACAATGACCCAATTTTAACTTGAAAAAATTTTTAAATTGATACAGATAAAGCAATAATTATAGGCAAATGTGTAGCTTTAAACGTTTCTAATAAAAAAGGAAAAAGAGCTGCATATTAATGAGCTAGTATTCAGTACCATAAGGTTAAAGGTTTCCTACATAGAAAAAATAAAGAGTAGAAATTAATAAAACAAAAAATAACATGTGTCTATATAACAGAAAGGAGGAGAAAAATTCAAAAGTTGGTCCATTGAAAAGGCTAAGAAAATAAACTTCTAGCATAACAGATGAAGAGCAAAAGTGGGAAGATACAAATAAAAACAAAAGGGAACATGACTACAGATACTGGAAATACTAAAAAAGATAACAGGATATTCATGAAAACCTTTTTATAAATAAGTTTGAAAATCTAGATGAAATGGCCAAATTCCCAGAATATGATCCTAGCAAAAACCTACTCAATAATTTACAGATGATTTAAACAATTCCATGTAAAATAAAAACCAGAAATGAAATCCCAAACATAATGCTTTATGTGGATGTGTGTGAGGTGAATTATCATTATATGAGCTTACAAAACCTTAATCACCCAACCTATATTTGAAAAAGTTCTAATTTTTCTGTACTCCACTGTTTAATAAATCTGTAGCTAACCAATAAAAGCTAGTCTCTGGTAGCTCCAAAATAAATAATGTTATCATCTAATAACAGGTATTAGTAGTGAATGTAATGAGAAAATAAACAAGAAAATCATGGAAATACAAAAGAAAAAGAAACCGTATGTATAATCGGAAGTACCAAAGAAATTAGAAACTCCATATTAATGAAGATTCCTTTCACATTTTTTAAAACTCAAATTGAGAAAGTAGTGAAAACTGTAAATACTCCCCCTATAAAACTGCAAGTAAACACAAACTTGTCATAGAATTTTAAAGAACTCAAAAATGCCCGGATACACATATATGATATTGATAGCAGTTCCAGATAAGCAGAACTTCAGGGTACCCACGGGTAACCAAGAGTCAGTAAAGGTAGTATAGCTAGAAAAATTTCCAATGTCATCTCTGTCAGATCCAAATGAAATGCAAACACTGAGTTAAAAACACTAGTAATAATAATGAATGGAGGCATCTGGAGGCAGACTAGTAAATTCAGACGCTTAACTGAAATTATATGAACCAAAAGAAAAACATAAGTCTCTAAAGATCTTCAAGATCTACCTCAAATGGCACCTCTCTCATTAAACCTCTTTTCCCTACTGCTCCCACACGCAGAGCACTCTGTCCCCGCTTCTCTGTCTCTTATATTTCTGACATGTATCACAGACATTTAGTTATGTGGCTTACCCCTCAAGAAAAACTTAAGAAACTATTCCAGAGGAAACTAATGATTTCACTTCGGTATTCCTTTTGCAGTGTTCAGAGTGAATAATTCGTGTGGCCACTGAAAATATCAGCAAAGGAACAAAGATCGTTGGAACTCATTGCTTTTAAGTACTGTATAGTGACAGGAATCCCCTGAAATCGTGGAAGTATGCTTTCAAAGAGGATGAATAATTTATAATTAATATTACTGCGCTGCCCGGGTGAGGCACGGGGTAATGGATTATTAGGATATAGTGGTTGTGGCCGAGGCGGCGGCCGAGCGCGCTGGCTCAGGCCTGTAATCCCAGCACTTTGGGAGGCCGAGACGGGCGGATCACTTGAGGTCGGGAATTCGAGACCAGCCTGGCCCATATGGTGAAACCCAGTCTCTACTAAAAATACAAAAACTAGCCAGGCGCGGTGGCGGCCACCTGCAGTCCCAGCTACTTGGGAGGCACTCCAGCCTGGGCGACAGAGAGAGACTCCCTCTCAAAAAATATAGACAGAGAGAGGAGGAAGAAGCTTTAGGAAATAAGAATAAATGTTAAATAAATTCGACGTTTTGGCAAATAAGAGAAAAAGTAAACCTCCAAGTTGGGCACTATTTTAAAAACAATAAATAAAAATTAACATTGTTGACCCTTCTCTGGACCTTCTCTGGATCAATGGTTTGTAGGCTTAAGATATCAAAAGCAATTTTACTTGTGAAAATTTTCATCAGTTTCCTCCAGATGTAAAAGAATCTCTTCGGCACACTCCACGGAAGGGGCACCCGTGATTTTCTCCTTCACGCTCTGGAACAACTGCCTCAGCATCGCCTGCAACATTGCCTGGTCCTCGCTGGAGAAACTGGCCATCCTGTTGGAATCAAACGCCCACTCTCATTACGGGTCCGAGCAAAACTCGCGCACTGCGCACGCGCACAACTACCCAGCCCCGGCTACGTGCGGCGTCGTTCCCAGGGAGACCGCGGCTAGCGCCTGTGGGTGGGCCCTCAGCTGCCAGCGCGTCATTTCGGAAAACAAGTCACCTTACTTTGAGGAAGCAGGGATCCGCGAGGTCTCGTCTCTGGTACTCGTAGTTGCTAGCCTTCAGTATCAGCAGACCTCAGGCTTTCCCGGCTAACAACAAAAGAGACATCGGGAATGATCTGATGGGAGGAACCGACGACGGAACGTCAGCGGTGCGCGTGACGTCAGCTCGCTGATGTGGCTTCCTTGGTGGGAGGGAGTGCCACCAGGTGACCTGGGGGCGCTCAGAAAATGTTCGAGTGAGCCGCTCTCCCTCGCCGCCGCGTTGTAGGTGGGAGAGAAGAGAATACGAAGAGAAAGTGATCAATAAAAGAAAGATAGTAGAAGTGAAACTGAAAGTAGCCTGACAAGGCTCAATTGAAGAGTAAATGGTATTGAAAAGTTGCAGTGTTGTTTTCCTCTAACGGCTAACACCTACTAAGCTCCTACGCCTCACCAAACACTTTCCTTACCAAGCACCTTGCTAGGATCTATGAAGAAGATTCTCTCATTGAGTAACAGAGAAAAATAAATTAACGATTACAATACTGTGCAATTAAATGTCATGCTAGAAAATAAAAAAAAATGTGCCAAGTCGGTGCTGTGGAGACCCAGAATTAGTTTCAACCTCATAGAGGAGTTGAGGAAAGAAGCAAAGAGCAAACTGGACATGCAAAGAATAGGGGCCTCAGAGTGTAGGATATACTAGCACTTGAGGTAATTAGGGTTAGAAAGAGGAGGTGAGGAAGCTAAAGAAGTAAATTGGTCATATCTGGAAGGGTCTAATCTGTTGGCACGTTAAGGGATTCGAGATTTTCGTGCAAGTAGTAGGATGTAATGGGATTCCAGAGAGACACCATGTGATGATATCATATGTAAAGATCGTTCTGCAGGAAGCTGCAGTGGATATTCATATTTATAATATTTATATTTCTAATTCCATGTTTGTAAGTATTATATCTATTTATATACATGGAATTAGATCCTATTTATAAATATTGTATCTATTTCTATATGGAATTAGATCCTAGACTCAGATACTTATCAAGAGCATTTTTCTGCATGAAATACCCAGAAGAACAATTGAAACCACTGAGAGTCATGTAAGAACCAGAACAATCCTTTTGTGCACGTGACTGTCCTGGGTGTATTTCAAGGTGTTTTAAGTGTCCCTGTCTCACACTACAGATGCCAGTAAGTGCCCTGAAGCCACCGTGATGACAAAATGTCCCCACATACTTCAAAAAACCTTCTAAGGGAGAATAGAACTTGACAGATAAAGAGCTACTGTTCTAAATATTATACCTTACGAAGAAGGAAAACAAACTTAGAATATCTGAGATACAAGAAGGAAAGAGGTCAAAAAACAGAGGAGGGATGCTTTAAGGTAAAATTCTATAAATATTGCCTACATGAAATAATGATTATAAATTATTCTAATTTGTGAAGATTAAAAATATAGTACTAAAATACTAGAAACAATCATTAGAAAGTAGGAAATAGCATAAGTTGAAATGTTCTGCAATCTTTGTATTTTTGTGTTTTTTTTCTTTTTTTTAGAGATAGGGTCTATGTTGCCCAGTCTGGACTCAAATTCCTGAGCTCAAATGATCCCCCAACTTTAGACTCCCAAGTAGCTAGAACTGCAGATATGTACCACTGCACCCAGCATCTTGTATTTTTCTAAAGGGAGTTTAAGATGTTAAACTTGACTGAGTGAGCATGGCAAAATTTCAAATGTAACCACTTAAAAATTAGAAATAGAGGCCAGGCGCGGTGGCTCACGCCTGTAATCCCAGCACTTTGGGAGGCCGAGGCAGGCGGATCACGGGGTCAGGAGATCGAGACCATCCTGGCTAACACGGTGAACCTCCGTCTCTATTAAAAATTACAAAAAACTAGCCGGGCGAGGTGGCGGGCGCCTGTGGTCCCCGCTACTTGGGAGGCTGAGGCAGGAGAATGGCGTAAACCCCGGAAGGCGGAGCTTGCAGTGAGCTGAGATCCGGCCACTGCACTCAGTCCGGGCGACAGAGCGAGACTCCGCCTCAA
>NW_012115300.1:3698278-3706326 GCF_000951035.1 Colobus angolensis palliatus | reverse complement strand
TCCCAGCACTTTGGGAGGCCGAGGCAGGCGGATCACGGGGTCAGGAGATCGAGACCATCCTGGCTAACACGGTGAAACTCCGTCTCTACTAAAAAATACAAAAAATTAGCCGGGCATAGTGGTGGGCGCCTGTGGTCCCCGCTACTCGGGAGGCTGAGGCAGGACAATGGCGTGAACCTGGGAGGCAGCGATAGCAGTGAGCCGAGATGGCGCCACTGCAGTCCAGCGTGGGCGACAGAGTGAGACTCCATCTCAAAAAAAAGAAAAGAAGAAATAGAGAATTTTCATTTTAAAAAATGGGGAGAAAAGTTAAATAAGGAGAGAAAACAATGAATACATTTTTTAAAAAGAAAAAAAAGCATTAGAAAAGTAGGAAAAATAAAAATATACAAAGAAACATTATGGAAAAAGCCCTAAACACTGATAAATTTAAATGAACTCAACACTCCACTTAAAAGCCAGAACTGCCAGATTGTATTTTAAAATGACCAACTCTATGCTATCAGAATCTAGAAAAGTAAGAATTTAAAAGAATCCTAGAAAAGTAAGAATTTAAAAAATGGGAAAAGATAAAATAGGTGAATATTATCCAAAATAAAGCTGTTGAAGGTATACTCGAATCAGCAAAAATAAACTTAAAGATGTCAGAGATACAGAGTGTCATATCATAATTTTTAAAACTAGTTTAATTCAACAGGAAGACACAAAAATGTTGAACTTTTAATATTTTGAGAATTTTTAATAAGTAAACCAAGTTCTTAATCTCTCCAAAATTTTCAATATTTTCCAGAGAATATTTCTGCACATGTTCTTATATATCCTTAAATAAGATGCACTCAACCTAGGAAGTTGAATTCCTAAGATATCTGTGGGACAACTCTGAAGCACCATCTCAGCTTCAGAGTTCTTCACATGATTGACTGGAGACTTTTTTGCAAGAGCATTACAGCTGAACTTCACCTTATACCTAATTCTTCCTCCCAGACTCTTCCCAGACCTTGTTCCCAAGAGTACACCCCAGTAAGCCTACTGCATATGAACCTCTGAGTTTTAGTCTATTTCCGAGAGAATGCTATGTGGCTATGGAATCTGATTCAGTCAATCAGATACTATCCCATTATCCAACACATGGTGTTCTTATAATAATAACATGAGTTTCTGGTCATGTCATAGACTGCCAGGTCTTCCTTATGTCTATTCTGTACACAGGGGATTCTTGTCAAAGAACTAATTTTTGTCCCAAAGAGATATGGCCACAGTAACCGTGTCAATGATCTAAATTTTTTTAATGTGTTTTCTTTACTTTTTAAAAAAGGCTGTGAGCATAGTAAGCACTTTGTACTCATGGATTTGCAGTGAGATAACACATGTAAAATACTAGCAAAGGCCTTGAATTTTGGAAAAGTGTTGAATAACTATTGAATGTTATTATCATCGTTGCCCATTTCTACAACTTTGAATTGGATTTTTTTTTTTTTTTTTTTGAGACGGAGTCTCGCTCTGTCGCCCAGGCTGGAGTGCAGTGGCCAGATCTCAGCTCACTGCAAGCTCTGCCTCCCGGGTTTATGCCATTCTCCTGCCTCAGCCTCCCGAGTAGCTGGGACTACAGGCACCCGCCACCTCGCCCGGCTAGTTTTTTGTATTTTTTAGTAGAGAGGATGGTCTCGATCTCCTGACCTTGTGATCCGCCCGTCTCGGCCTCCCAAAGTACTGGGATTACAGGCTTGAGCCACCGCGCCCAGCCACTGAATTGGATGTTTTTATAGAACTTAGCCAGATGCAACTTTTATAAACTAATAAGAGAGTAAACTATTTCAAATCTTCCAAGTTTTGAAATTGGCTTT
This sequence comes from Colobus angolensis palliatus, assembly GCF_000951035.1. Classification (NCBI taxonomy): domain Eukaryota; kingdom Metazoa; phylum Chordata; class Mammalia; order Primates; family Cercopithecidae; genus Colobus; species Colobus angolensis. The sequence goes on along the minus strand of NW_012115300.1, from coordinate 3,704,482 downwards.
TTCTTCTCTAGGTAACAAATCAGAATGAAATTAGGGAGCTATAAATCTCTAACATCTCTACTTAAAGACTTATTTTAATTTTTGGGATCTCCCATTTTAAAATGACTTTTGCTTTTTCCCAGGGAGATATTTGATTGGAAAACCAAACACTTACTCATGAAAAATTTCTTCAAAAGTCTAACATAGAGTTTGGCCATTACCCAAAATATAGTTCTTGACTTTGAAAGTTTTCTTGCATGTCTGGAAAAAGAATTTGAATTGGTATAAATAACTATGTTTCCTTATTTACAAGAAACATAACATTCATTATTTACAGGGATCACTTACTGATCCCTCCTAAATTGTTGGCCTAAGCAATTTTCCAAATAAGCCTCTTGAGCTAATGCCTTATCCTAATCCTGCTTTTAGTATGATGCCAGCAAGACAAGAATCTCACTGCTCTGAAAGCAAGGCTAAAATATATTCACTCTCATGTTTCCAGCATTGAATCCAACTTTGAAGATATTTGTTATGTAGTCTAGAAAGTTCTGTACATCAGGTATAACTGAACCTTGCTTCTTAAGACTTGATTTTAATACACTTTCCCCCTCCTTTGGTTTTATTAATTTGAGACCATATTCAGTCTAATTCAATCTACTCTCATGTCTAAACAAGTCTCTAAACTACATGTGCATTGTGTGTACATGTGAATTTCTTCTCTCACTTTAAGAAAAAATATAATATAAAAAACACATTTATTCCTTAAAAGAGTTATAGGATGAATTAATTTATCACAAACAATTTTAGTAATAGAATTTTCAATAAAAATAGGATTTCTCTTGTATTCGTTACTAAATAAAAACTTGAATAGCCACTTACCCATATATAGTTACATCTTTAGGAAAGAACATTAAAATGTCTTATGTGCTGGGAAATTTTCCATATTGCTCTAAGAAAATAAAAGAACACAAAATTGGAGAAAATGACTTTCATGCCAACATTCCTATGCATAAATCATGGAATTCAAATGTTTTCATTAACTGTTCAGTAATTTGTTGCAAAAAAAGGTAACAATTTGGTGTTGAAAACAGAATTTACTAAAAACAAAGAAAATAACTGTTTAAGGAATACATATTAACAATTATATATATATATATATACACAAACACACATACATTTTCCTTCTTTTCATTACAAAACATTTTAAAAACTTTACAAAAGTATAGAGAATAAAGCGAACCTCTCAGCTTCAAAAATTTTCAATATCTTGCCAATCTTATGTCAACTATTGCCCCCCACCCCATTTGTTCTAAAATACATTAAACCTCAAACATCTCGTCATTTGATCTCTAAACACCTTGGCCTGCATCATTCATGGATCAGGTCTATTCCCCACATAACCACTTTATATAGATATGATTTTCCTTCACTACTAACTACATTCAAAAGACTTCCTTTATAGCATCAAATACAAGTTAACATCCAAATTTCCCTAATTGTCCAGAAATGTGTTTTCACAGTTGGTTTATTTAAATCAGCAGTCAAACAAATTCGGGTTTCATTTCATTGAGCCTGTTTCATCCTGTTCTCCCTCTTGTTCCCCCACTGACTCGTTGGAGCAGTCAGGTCATTGACTCTGCATCGCCCCATGCCCTGAATTTGCAGACTGTGTCCTTGTGGTGTCATTTAACATGCTCCTCTAACCTTGAATTTCCTGTGGACTGCAGTTAAGACTAGAGGACTGCTGCCTTCACGGAGATACAATCTGCGCAGTCATGGGGGGCCCTGCACTCAAAAGGGCTCTGTGCTAGGCTTAATGCTTTGCCAGGTCTGCCTTGAATCTTAATACTATTTATCTTTGAACTTGTGTTTTGGAAGGACTGCACAGCAGGAGCACAAAGCAGAAGAGAGGAGTTGATGACACTGTGAGCACCGTATTCCAGTGCCCCTATGACGCGCAGGTTAGTGGAGCTCCAGACCAGTAACAGGTCATCACGTATGTCTATAACTGAGTCTGCAGGGAGGCCACACTTCCTATGTGAGGTCTTGTTTCAAATACAGAAAGAAGGCAATGACCTTGTGAATAACACCACAGGCTAGCGACCCCAGTCATACCTTTTCCTACTCCTTTTATTTTCCTGTATTAATCAGGCACTTATGCCAAAAATAATGGCATGGAAAGATAGGGAAAGACAGGATAAGTCATACTTCCTTTCTTTCAGTTCTTCCTTGTTCACCAGTAAGCTGAAGGCAGTGTCAAGAAGGCAGTATCATTGCCACTATCAAGAAGTGAAATAAAAATCTTTGATATAGTTTTGTGCAGCATTTCTACTGTTCTAATAAGAACAAAATGTATATGCATGTATGAGCTGCAAAACGTGAATTGTGTAATTTTATTGTTTCTGTATAGGAATATAATACTCTTATATTTGTATTTAAAATTAACATTGCACGACATGAAGAGGAACAGTAAAATTCAGCTAAAAATTTAGAATTAAAATTTTCTTTACTCAGAATGACCTTAAATAGCAAATAACAATGGTAAATTATTAGAATAAAGAGAAAGAAAATGTTTTGTATTTTAGTACCATTTAGAGTGGTTTTTCCTGTTTTGTGAACAAGGGACTCCATGTTTTCATTTTTCAATACCTCCCCATGACCCTTCACAAATGAAGTTGCCGGCCCTGGCTTCAGAATTTGTGAGTGTGGGGTAAATCCCTGCATGCACCTGCACAGAGCCCAGGCTCCCCTCCTTACGCACATGCTTGTGGTCACTGTCCGTTTCTTTGTCTCTGGGTCCCAGCAGACCAGGAACACAGACCAGTCAGCCTGCTCAGTTCTCCACTGTGCTTCCTATGTGCAGCACAATCTGTGCATAGAGAAGACTTGTAAGTGCCTGGGAATAAGTGAGTGAATGGAGATAGGGGCCTCACAGGCATCCTGGAGAGGGAGGATAACATGTGGACTAGGTTAGTGATGGATGGTGGTGATAAAGAAGGAGAATGAAGGCAAGATTCTTGTTTTATAATAGCTTGAGCTATTCCAAGTCTTATTCCTATAAACATATTATATATGCTACCTCATTAATTAATTGTTGTTAATAGAGTAACATACATTTTCAGACTTGGGCTCAAATTTCATAGCTCACTTATATCTTAGCTTAGGTTACAGTCTAAGCTGCTAGAAAAAACAGGCAGAGAGTGGGGGGACCCAAAAATATAGTAGCCTCAGAAAGATAGCAGTTTACCCCTTATGTATGGATCCAGAACTAGTCAGTCCCAATCTGGTAGATTGGCTTTGCCATCATCAACAAGGATTTTTCATCTTTGGATCCAGGATGGCTTCTCCAATTCTCACCACTACATCTGCTTCTTAGCCAGTGGAAAAGATAAGCGGGCAAAGGCACCACCAAAAAGTGACATACGCTACTCCTGTTTAATCTCATTGGCCAGGGCATACTTACGTGAACACATGCAGCTGCAGAGGCTAAAAAGTGGGGTCTTTGCTTAATAATAAAACTAGGATCTTCAGTGACTCAGAGGAGAAAGGCAGAATGGATATTCGTAGATAGCCGACAGTCTCTGCCATATATACCTATGGTGATATTCTGGCTTTCCCTAAATTGTACACATTATTATTTACTGGCTAGATCAGATATTATTCAGTTCAGGAAACAGAAACCAGTCTAGATATTTTAAGAAGTACAGGGGTCAGACGCAGTGGCTCACGCCTGTAATCCCAGCACTTTGGGAGTCCAAGGAGAGTGGATCACGAGGTCAGGAGATCGAGACCATGCTGGCTAACACAGCGAAACCCCGTCTCTACTAAACACACACACACACAAAGTTAGCCAGTGTGGTGGTGGGTGCCTGTAGTCCCTGCTACCTGGGAGACTGAGGCAGGAGAGTGGCATGAACCTGGGAGGTGGAGCTTGCAGTGAGCCGAGATCCCGTCACCGCATTCCAGCCTGGGCGTCAGAGCGAGACTCTGTCTCAAAAAACAAGAAAAAAAAAAGAAGTACAGGAATTTAGGGGTTTATAAAATTACTGGAAGGACCAAAGAAGAAGGCTCTAAACTGAGCCTCAAGAAATTATTCCCAGAGCACTACAGAACTGACCCTCTAGTAGCAACACTACTTCTGTGCTACTACAGAACCATGAAATTTATAAATAAATAGCAATAGCCAAATTCAGGGATAGGAGACTTGGGTCTGGAAGTTTCTGTGATCAGCACAAATCCCCATCAAATCCCATAGAGCTGTTTATTGGGTAGTGAAATATGGCCACCATCTCCACTGAAATTGCTTCCCAATACATAGGAAGCTGGAGATAAGTGTATGGAAGGATGCTACAGAAAATGTCACATTTCCATGACCGTGTTTGCAAACATATATACAACCAAGAAAAGGCATAAAACTTCTGCCTTCTCAATTGTGTAAGTGTGCTTAATTTGCAGAACCAAATTCACACACAGAACACTAGCTGCAAGGATGTCTGAAAATGTCATTGATAGTGCCACAGCCTTTACAGAACAAGAAAGCACAGTAGATGGAGGTGGATTTGAAGATGAGATGGACAATCTACCATTCCCATGGTAGATAGCAACATATATTCTAGAAAATAACTGATCATCTAGGGACACAACTAAGTCTGAACTCAATTAAAACTCTCACAGATGAATGACTGGCTGAATTTTATTTTACTCATTCAACTAGACAGATTCTGCTTATGAGTCCTAAGTTTTCAACTTTGACATTGATCTCATATCATCTTACATACCTATAACTACCCATTTTTAAAAATATGTATTTTATATCCACATGCCAAACTCACCATTGCCAGCTACTGGTGATCATTTCTAAAATCAGTGTTATCTCCACTATTCCTAAGCCTCTTCCCACTATCCACACTCTATCTACCAGTTCCCTAAGTAAAAGCAGCTCTGAAGTCATTCTTCGTTTCTTCTACTTCAACTCCCAAATCCAATCTATCACCAAGTGTTACTGATTCTGCTTCGCGAATCTGTCTCCAATCTGTATCTGTCTTCTAATCCTACTGCCGCTGTTTATATTTTATATATATATATATGTATATATATAAAATACTATATTACATATGTTAGGATATACTAAACAAATAGTAAATTATATCATTTGTGGATTCTTTATAATATTTCTTATTTCAGCATTCTTATTTCATTATGGTGGCCAGTGTATAATTTCACATTGATAGGCATGATAATTTTTATTTTTATTTATTTGTTTTTTTTTTTTTTTGAGATGGAGTCTCATTCTGTCACCCAGGCTGGAGTACAGTGGCATGATCTCAGCTCACTGCAATGTCCACCTTCCATGTTCAAGTGATTCTCCTGCCTCAGCCTCCCGAGTAGCTGGGCTTACAGGCACCTGCTGCCACTGCTCTCGGTTAGTTTTTTGTGTTTTTAGTAGAGACGAGATTTCACCATCTTGGCCAGGCTGGTCTTGAACTCCTGACCTTGTTATCCATCCACCTCGGCCTCCCAAAGTGCTGGGATTACAGGCATGAGCCACCGCGCCCAGCCATGTTAATTTTTTTAATAGCTTTTGGGGTACAGGTGGTTTTTGGTTACATAGATGAATTGTATAGTGGTGAAGTCATATTGATAGACGTGTTTATAACCAAGAAATGTTAAACTCATGAAATAAATTATAAGGCCAGCCAGTTCTTCTGTAAAGATATGATTCCTTCAATAAAAACATTTATTTCAATAAACATAGAATCCTATGAGAAAAAATAATGAAATTCAAAACCAAAAAATGCATACATAAATTAGTACACAGCACTATTTATAGCTTTATATTGCCAGTAATAATAAAGAGCTATTACATATTTCTTTGCTTTTTTTGCATCTTTAAAGTGTTTCATTTGATAAGTTTTGACATATGTATACACATGTGAAACTAACGCTCAATGAAGATAATGAATATACCCATCACCCCAAGTTTCCTGGAACCGTATTGTAATCTGTACTTCTCATTCCTCCCCACTCTTCCTTCACTGTCCCTTGTCAGCCACTCATCTGCTTTGTGCCACTATAGATTAGTTTGCATTTTCTAGTATTACATGTAAGTGGAACATATGATAAGTACTATTTGTCTTTCTTCTTTCATTCAGCATAATTATTTTGAGATTTGTCCATGTTGTGGGTATATTAATAGTTCTTTCGTATGTATGGTTTAGTAGTATT
>NW_012115300.1:3680678-3698228 GCF_000951035.1 Colobus angolensis palliatus | reverse complement strand
ATAGATGAATTGTATAGTGGTGAAGTCATATTGATAGACGTGTTTATAACCAAGAAATGTTAAACTCATGAAATAAATTATAAGGCCAGCCAGTTCTTCTGTAAAGATATGATTCCTTCAGTAAAAACATTTATTTCAATAAACATAGAATCCTATGAGAAAAAATAATGAAATTCAAAACCAAAAAATGCATACATAAATTAGTACACAGCACTATTTATAGCTTTATATTGCCAGTAATAATAAAGAGCTATTACATATTTCTTTGCTTTTTTTGCATCTTTAAAGTGTTTCATTTGATAAGTTTTGACATATGTATACACATGTGAAACTAACGCTCAATGAAGATAATGAATATACCCATCACCCCAAGTTTCCTGGAACCGTATTGTAATCTGTACTTCTCATTCCTCCCCACTCTTCCTTCACTGTCCCTTGTCAGCCACTCATCTGCTTTGTGCCACTATAGATTAGTTTGCATTTTCTAGTATTACATGTAAGTGGAACATATGATAAGTACTATTTGTCTTTCTTCTTTCATTCAGCATAATTATTTTGAGATTTGTCCATGTTGTGGGTATATTAATAGTTCTTTCGTATGTATGGTTTAGTAGTATTTCATTGTATTGATATGTCACAAACTGTTCATCCATTGACTTTTAATGGACATTTGGATTGTTTACGCGTTTGGCTATTAAAACTATTATATTTTTCTGAGACAATTTTTGGTATACCAAATACTACTGAATTAATTTAAACAACATTTAATCGGTGTGTTTATAGAGTATAACTGAAAGTTCAAACCAGAATAGTTATAAAGCAGTATCAATTCATGCCCAACTTGACACTAGTAATAAATTTCAAGATTCACACCTTCCCTGACTAGCACAGGTATTAGTGTTGAATTGAGAAATGGGTTTAAAGAAGCTTTGTGTGGTTAATGCTCAAAAACAAATGGCTATCTAGATTACTAGAGACAAAGATTATACATTATATCAGAAGAATAAGACTTTATCCTGCAGATAATAGCACTACTGAAAATTTTTTAGCAAAGACAATGTAGTTGATAATCGTTTCTACTGTTCAGGATTCTACCCCATCACAAATTTTGGGAGAATATCCGATTAGGCCTTTCATTTCTAAAGCCACATTAGGAAGATTCTCCTTCTACCAATCCCAGGCCAGCAGATACAGGCAAGTAATATTGCCCAAGTCAATCAGCTGCTACCACATGGAACTTTGTTTATAATCCAAGGGCTTATTATCTCACTACAGTAAAGGAGAAAACTTGCTATCTTCCCTTCTTACTGCTCCTGATCATATGTTACTACAGGCATTTTTTTTTAACCACACAAAGCACGCCTATCACCCCAGTCAAATGGCAAAAAGTAAATGGAATAGACAATGGGAAAGCAAGTATAAGATTAACACAATGATTATCAATCATTTAACATGTAAGTATGATAAACATTGCCACTACCCTTCTAATTTATAAAAACCATCTGTCCTTAAGATTATACAAATTTCAGCCAGGTTTGGTGGCTCACGCCTGTAATCCCAGCATTTTGAGAGGCTGAAGCGGTGGATCACGAGGTCAGGAGTTCAAGATCAGCCTGGCCAAAATGGTGAAACCCTGTCTCTACTAAAAATACAAAAATTATCCCAGTGTGGTGGCACGCACCTGTAGTACCGGCTACTCGGGAGACTGAGGCAGGTGAACTGCTTGAACCCAGGAGGCAGAGGTTGCAGTGAGCTGAGATTGTACCACTGCACTCCAGCCTGGGTGACAAAGAAAGACTCCATCTCAGAAAAAAGAAAAAAAGAAGATTACACAAATTTCAGTACCCACAATTTTTTGTTTTCCTAAACTAGTTTTACAGCACTATTTCTGGGGAGGCTTCTTAAAGTTTTTATTAAAATTTTATTGCCCACATAATATATTAAAAGGCAAAATAAATACAAGTAGCCATGCAACTAATTTTTAATTCACTGTGAATTTCTAATAAGATTGCTAACCCTTAAAATTACTTTTCTTTAGGATATTTTTAATTGTAAAGAATTGCCAATAATGATAAAATAGAGAAATAAATTAACTCATGAAAATTCTCCGAAATATGAAAAATTCAAATTAGTTATAGAGCCAAATATTAAACTGAAAAAAATTTAAATGTTATGTAATAATTAATAATGGACATATGAAAAAATCTTCAGTGATACTGGTAATCAAAAATCTCAAGCTAGATCTACAAAATTAGCAGTTTTACAGCATAGATGAATTTTGGGTTAAATAATATGGAATAAAATGATTACTCTTTTACAGTGCTGTTAGAAATGCAAATAAGCAAAATCTTCCTGGAATGGAAACTGGCAATATATATCAAGAATTTTTGATTCAGTAATTCTATTTCTAGGAATCTACTTCAAGGATCAGATATGCAGTTGATGGTTAATTATAAAGATGTTTATAGACAGGTTATTTGTAACACTAAAAAATTGGAAACCTTCTACATATTTCATAATAGGTTGAAGGTTAAATAAATTATGGTTCAGCCATATGCTGTTAATGTCAGCCACTTAAAAAAATGTTTCCTATGAATGTTTAACAACAGCGAAAATATTCACAACATTGTAAGTGAAAAAGCTTGAACCTAAAATTATATACCTTCATTCAATATATATTTATTGAATGTTATACTGTGCAATTTTATAAATTATATAATTATGTATAATGCATTGCATACCAAACAATACACACACGTGTGTATATATACATGATGTGTGCACATATCATAATTATGAGTGGAAATTTGTTTGCCCACAATTGTGATATTAGTATAAATAATGCTGCATCCAACAAAATCTTAGTAGAGGGATCATTTAAGTGCATTAAATCCTCATGCATTATGAAGAAAGCCAACAGATTATATCCAAAGTAGACAGGTTGGTAAATAATGGCATAGTTACATTATAATGAATTAATAAGAAAACTACCAAGACAATTAAAAAGGAAAAGTTTGACTATGGTTGCCTATGAGAAGTTGAAATTCCCAGGCAACCACAGCAAGTGAGACAATGAAGCAGAGGCACTTGCTTTTGCTGTAAGCCCAACACACTATTTTATTTCATTAATGTATATTTGTACTTTCATTTTATAAAGAGAATGCTTTTAGAAGTTGGTAAAAGAAGCCCATAAAAAACATTCCTCTTTCCCACTCAAGTTTGAAAACTAACTGAGAGACAGATACAGGAATCAGATAGCTGGAGATAAAGTATCAACTTTAATAAAAGTTTAATTGAAGGAATTGACTTAGGCATGTGGCATGACAATCTTGCTAATATTTCACCACTACTTAGCCTTTACCCACCTAGTCACTTTCATAGCTGTAAAATAGCAGGCCACCTCTACAGAGGCAGGCAGAGGGCAGAACAGAATCCATGTTTTCTGTACATAGGCTAGATTTAAAAATCAAAAGGAAAACAAAGTTGAAGCAAACATATTGTTTCTTCTTCCAGGGTCACTGATTGTCTCTATAAAGTCATTAACCATCTGTTACTCAAACACATGCAGTAAAAGACATTTGTTGTGTATTAGGTACTTTGCTATGTGCTATAGTAAACCCAATGAACAATAAAATAGGTAAGACTGCTGTCTATACGAACTCACAGTCTGGTAAGGGAGATATGTTAACATATAAAGGAGACATGCATACAAATAATTCAACAACATTCTGCATATAATTTTAAGTTCTAAGAATCTTTATTTTGGGAGATCTTTCAGTTCATCAATTATTTTTTTATATAAAGATAGGAGTTCTGTTGATTTCCCTTAACCTTGGTATATAATACGTAATATCATCTGAGTGAAGTTGTAATAGTCTAATTTAAATTGTTCAGCTGTGGTAAATTTAGCCCTTTACTACTTTCAAAATGTTTTCCAGGCCAGTTTTTCCATACATGGATTTCAAATAGCCTTTGTGTTTTGTAATATTTTAGTGGCAGTTTTCAAATTTATTCATATATTTTTCTAGACAATAAAATTGATTATATTCTTTCATTTCCCAGGTACTTGTCCTGTAGATACTAACCATGAATATTAGAATAACCCATTTTAAAGACAGCAGAGCACTAAAAAAAATTTGAATTGGAAGAAGTAATCTATGTAATATAATTTGGCGACTTGAGTTTTTCTATCTGTAAAAGCTAAGTAATCTTTTTTCCAATACAGGTATAAAAACAATATTACTATAACCCAATAATGCTCACAACATTCTGGTAGATTACAAAATTATAGTAAAATGTCAAAAGTATTGTTAGACTACCATCAATAAGCACTGAGTAATTTTTAAAACCTTCTTTTATCATTTCAAGAAGGTTATTTGCTATTAAGCAAGGTCACCCATACAATATACATTTGTTATAACCAGAGACACACTATAAGAAACATTTTACTGGATTCTTATGATATAAAAATGATTTGGCCTGTTAAATGTGACAGCTTGGACAAATGCATTTATTTCTGTTCCATCCAAAAATACCACTAAAATGATAAATACAAAAGACATGAACTCACAAGGACAAAGAGAGTGTTAGAAATCACAGAGAATTTGGTTTGTTCAAGTGTGGAGACTGCAGGTTAGGGTTTACCTACTCAGACATAAACTGATGAATCTGGGAAGAATTTTTGAAAGTTGTGACAAGGATTTAGCTTGACATCTCACCTCATCCTATTCAAGAAAGCATATTTTAGAAAGAATACTTACAGTTCATGTACATAAGGATTTGACTTAAGCCATAACATACAAGAAGACAGAGTTGGGTGGAGGCCTTATGTGTATTCTGAGCTTAGGCAGGCTTCTTTTTTATACCAAGAAACAACCAAAGGAGACTATACATCCTCTGAGTGTGGGTAAAAATATATCCTAAAGTCAGTTCTTATCAGACATAGGAGAATATACTCAGTGGAAAACATTTGGTAAGGAAATAGGCGTAGGTTTAATGAAATATCAGGGCAAACTAACCTGAAAGAGAAATGTTATTTGTTTGGGAAGAGAGAAATAAATTGGAAGACATAGCTCACCAAACGTAGGCAGCTTATACCCTACAGGAACTTAGTGATTCGCAACTTTAAATACCAGGCTACCATAATGACTCCCATACTTTTATCTCCAGCCCCTAACGTTGCACCTGCACTGTCCACTCCTATATGCAACTGCCAACTGGATATTTCCATCTGCACAGATAATAGGACTTTTGTCATCTGACACTTCCAAATTGGGTTTTGGAATATGTGCTATCTCTTCTTCCTTCTGGAGTCTTCCCCATCTCAGTAAATGCCCTACCTCCATTTCCAGTTGCTCAGACTAACACACTGAAATCATTCTTGACTCCGGTCTTTCAGTCATGTATCATACCCAAGCTATCAGGAAATCCTGCCAGTTCCACTGTCAAGCATATCCAGAATCTGTCCATTTCTTATCACATCCAGTGATCCACATTCCAGTCAAGCCACCATCTCACTCTCTGATTTCATCTCCATCTAATCTTCCTCCCCCTTCCTCCAAGCCCTTCTGATCCATAGAGACTTTCTTGCTATTCCTAAATACATTAAGCATTTTCTTACCTCAAAGCCTTTGATGTTTTGATTTCCTCTGACTGGAATGCTCTTCTCTTTAGGCATTCATATGGCTTATTCACTCACTTCCTTTAGATTTCTGCCCAAATATCAGTAACACAAAGAGAGATCTTTACTGATCACCCAATATTAAAAAATAAATAGCAAAACATCTTTTCCTGATCCTTCATCACAAAGTTTTTTGTAATCTGATTATTCTCTGAGCACTTAAAGAATCAAGCAAGAACTTTTCAACTCTCTCTTGTGAAAAATTTTAATACTGACTTTTTACCTCACTTTGGTACCTCCATGCCTTACTGGAAACTTAAAGTTTAACATCTTATCACATTTTTCAATGTTATGCTTTTCTCACTAGATATTAACTCCATTGAAGTAGCTAATCAGCTTTCATCAGTTTATTGCCAGCATCCATAATACTGCCTGGTATATACCCTTCCTTCTAGGGTATTTGTTGAATGAAAGAAAACAGAAGAGAGGTGAAGGAATTATCTGGATGACAGTAAAACAAAAGATCTGAACACCAGACCTAGAAAGCAGTCATAATGGAATAGAGGGCAAAATAGTTCTGGATTTTTTTCTACAAAATAAAAATAGAAATGATCGATCAACTGAAACATTTGACCATATTGTGATGATTTGCTTGCAATTATCTTGGAGAGTTTGGAGAGAAGTAGTGATAGGATTATAGAAAAAACAAAGCCAACAACAATACAACAAGGCAAGTGTTGCTCCTAGAAAAACAAAACATTGTGCAGAAAAGTAACTATGATTATAGCATACTATGTGGCTCACCATTGAACAGTATTTCCATATCACAAAAATAGAAGTAATGAATATGACTTATTAAAAATCATGATATAACTATATAAGCAGAATGAAGAAGGAATATATGTGTTATAGTACTACATCTTTATCTTCTAAAGTCAATATATACTTAAAATTGAAAAACTCAAGAAATACAAATATATATGTAGTATTTAAAAATACAAAGCCGGGCGCGGTGGCTCAAGCCTGTAATCCCAGCACTTTGGGAGGCCGAGACGGGTGGATCACGAGGTCAGGAGATTGAGACCATCCTGGCTAACACGGTGAAACCCCGTCTCTACTAAAAATACAAAAACTAGCCGGACGAGGTGGCGGGGGCCTGTAGTCCCAGCTACTCCGGAGGCTGAGGCAGGAGAATGGCCTAAACCCGGGAGGCGGAGCTTGCAGTGAGCTGAGATCCGGCCACTGCACTCCAGTCCGGGTGACAGAGCGAGACTCCGCCTCAAAAAAAAAAAAAAAAATACAGAGGTGGCCAGGCATGGTGGCTCATGTCTATAATCCCAACACTTTGGGAGACTGAGGTGGAAGGATAGCTTGAGTCCAGGAGTCAGCCTGGGCAGCATAATGAGACTCAAGTCTCTACAAATATATATTTTTACATGTTATATATACATATACATATATATATGAAATAAAATAAAAATACAGAGGCAAATGAAAGAAGAAAAAAATTAAATATTGTAATTGCTTACCTCTAATTAAAATCAGATCCTGTGGGTGGGGAGAGGTAAGGCCGAGGATTAGGGCTTGTTGATTAGAAACCTTGTACTATTTGCTCTTTAAAACTATATGCATATATCACTTTTAAAATAAAAATTATACTTAAATACACTTTTTTGTATTATGAAATGACAACAAGTGATGATGTAAAAAGATAACATGTAAAATTCAGATCCTCTGTAGGACCAGAATCTACATGTTTATCAAAGAGGAAACCCTTAAAGCACTTTCAATGAAATTCAATGCCAAGTAGAGTTCAGAATTTCTTTTGTCAAAGCTGTAATTAGTGTCTTTTCTTTTATAATAATCCTTCTTTTACTTTTCTTCATGTTTGTACCTTCAAAAATTATATTCCTAACCAACAAGTTGTTTAGTGTTGCCTGTTTTTGACTTTGTATAAATGAATCCCTATTTATACAAATGAAGGTCTTCCATGACTTGCTCCATTTGCTCATATATATTGATACATTTGTGACATTCATCAAAGACAATGTGTAGCTGCCATTACTTCTGTTTTGCCACTGTACACTATTCAAATATTTGCCTATATCAAAATTTTTGTTTAATTCACTTTTGGTTGACATGAGTTGTTTACATATTTTTGCCATTACAAACAAAACTACTAGATCATATAGGAATGGATTGCTTCTTGTATATTCATTTTAAATCCAGTACATTATTTTTTCTCAATTCTATTAATTTATAAACTTTTTACTATTATATGTCTATTCTTTTTTTTTTTTTTTTTGAGACGGAGTCTCGCTCTGTCGCCCGGGCTGGAGTGCAGTGGCCGGATCTTAGCTCACTTGCAAGCTCCACCTCCCGGGTTTACGCCATTCTGCCTCAGCCTCCCGAGTAGCTGGGACTACAGGCGCCCGCCACCTCGCCCGGCTAGTTTTTTGTATTTTTTAGTAGAGACGGGGTTTCGCCGTGTTAGCCAGGATGGTCTCGATCTCCTGACCTCGTGATCCGCCCATCTCGGCCTCCCAAAGTGCTGGGATTACAGGCTTGAGCCACCGCGCCCGGCCTATATGTCTATTCTTATCTTCTGCAAATAATGACAATGTTTTTTTCCCCCAGTCCTTTATTTTCCTGTCTTACTGTGCTGGTCCTCTAGTACACATTGAGCCTGAGGGTTGGATTGTAATTCATATTCTCAGCTATGTTAGCTATGTGTTTTCACCCTTCCCAGGACAGCAATTATGTCCAAGAATGTTGATTATCCTTGTTTCCTTGGGGAGTAAAGTGAGGAGGGAAAGTTTGATTTTGGCTCACCCTTACTTAGCCATTTGACATCCCACTTTTATGGGGGAGGGATGTCCTCCTTTAGACTCCTTATCTTAGATATATGTCTTGAATTTGCTTCTTATTTAAATACCCTGTGATGCCATTGAGAAATGTGGTTAGGAAGGAAGCCAGTTCCATTTCCCCACTTACCTTTCTGAGTTCCTGTCTTCACTTAGATAACAGACCTAAGATTTTATTAGTTTACTGTCAGTTCATTGATAAATTTAAGAAAATATTATTAAATATATTTTGCCAGAAATGTTCTCTTGTTTTTATCAAAGAGTTAATGTAGGCACCTAGCCTGCTGTGTGATCAGAAACAGGCAAATGAATTTTACAACTAAGAAAAACAAAAAACAGACTAAGTTTCTGATTCTTCAGACAAGGTGCAAGAACTAGTTTACATGTGTTCTTTGAAGTAAGGCCAGTTTTCTAAGCCATTTGAAATCCTTCTTCAATGACAATGCTAAGGTTCTTTCGTTGGTTTGTTTTTGTTGTTGTTGTTGTTTTGTTTCGTTGTTTGCCTTTTCCAACAACAGCCATATACTATGTATTCGACAACAGAAGGGAGGAAAGGAAACAGTGCATTGATTGCATCTTTTTTTTTTTTTTTTTAGTGAAAACACATTATTCCAGAAAAAACATCTCCATGCCAACACATGTTAAACCAGTGAGTTTCACATCAAGCTTTGAACAAAAACACTACACAAAGTTCTTCACAATTGGTTGACGCTTCTTAAAATTAATACAGTAATGTTTCAGCATTCCTCAAAGATCACATTATTCTTTCATAGTCCCTTTGAGTTACTTCTTCAGCATGCCACATCAGAAACCAGTGTCTTCAGAATCAGTGCCAAATAAACAGAGTTAAGATTACTCAAATAAATAATGTTAATCTTAAACATTTTTGCTATTTTTTTTAAGAACAAAGAAATGGCGTTCATAAAATGTTATGTCTGATTTAATTTGTTTACTCTGTGGGTGTGGTCCTTCATTATTTATTTGTGTTGCTATTTAATTCAACATTTGCTGAACAAAATGACAGGAATTTTGAGTCCCATTTTATTGCATGGATTGCAACTAAAGTTGTCAGACTTGACTCATATTCAAAGGAGAAAATCAGTCACTAAAATAAGTAGCATCAATGATATTTTTAACTGTAAAATAAATTGCTAAAAAATAATTTATTGCTTGAAAATCAACAATATCTGTCAGCTTTCAGAAGCAAGACTCCTTTTTTTATCCATAGTACCTAGAACTAACTGTGGCATATGGGAGAAGCTAAATACTCATGAAGTAAGTAATGGTATTGAGGGCTATTACATTAGTAGGTTTTCACACGCTAAAGAACTGTCTTTAGGGTAATTTAAAAAGGAAAGAGGTTGAATTGACTCACAGTTCCACATGACTAGAGAGGCCTCAGGAAACTTACAATCATGATGGAAGGTGAAGGGGAAGCAAGCTTGGACCTTTTCACATGACGGCAGGGAGAGAAGAGCAAGCAGGGAAAATGCCAGATGCCTATGAAAACATCAGATCTTGTGAGAATTCACTCACTATCACAAGAACAGCATGCGAGAAACCACCCCCCGACAGAATCACCTAGCACTGGGTCCCTACCTTGACATGTGGGGATTACGGGGATTACAATTCAAGATGAGATTTGGGTGGAGACACAGTCAAACCCTATCAGATATGAAACAGAATTCTTCATTTGTATCAGGAAGGGAATTACAGAGAGAAGAGAGGCTTTGGGGTCCCACATATCTGGGCTTACATTTCAGCACCATTGCTTATTAACTCCCTGGCACTAGCAAGTGAGCATCAGATTCCTAATCTGCAAAAGGACAGTCAAATGCCTAACTCACAGGGTTGTTGTGGGTATTAAATGAGATGGTACATAAGTAGTTAGTATAGTGTCTGGCAAAGAATGGTTATTCAGTAACAGCTATTTTGCTCCACTCCCCATCCACTTTTTCAAACATGATTTGAAAATGACCTCTTTTACTACTGACATTGAATATGTTGCCTATATCTGATTTCCATTATGGTGCCTTTTCTTCTTTATGACAGCACTCCTTTTATAGTCCATCAAATCTTCTTTAGTTTCTAGCCAAGTGGTAAAATATTTTTATTAGGCCAGGCGCGGTGGCTCAAGCCTGTAATCCCAGCACTTTGGGAGGCCGAGACGGGCGGATCACGAGGTCAGGAGATCGAGACCATCCTGGCTAACACGGTGAAACCCCGTCTCTACTAAAAATACAAGAACTAGCCGGGCGAGGTGGCGGGCGCCTGTAGTCCCAGCCACTCAGGAGGCTGAGGCAGGAGAATGGCGTAAACCCGGGAGGCGGAGCTTGCAATGAGCTGAGATCCGGCCACTGCACTCCAGCCTGGGCGACAGAGCGAGACTCCGTCTCAAAATATATATATATATATATATATACATATTTTTATTAAAAGTGCTCACTTCGGCAGCATATATACTAAAAGTGGAATGATACAGAGAAGAGTAGCATGGCTCTTGCACAAGGAAGTCATGCAAGTTTGTGAAGTATTTCATTTTAAATAAATAAAAAAGTAATAAAAATAAATAAAAAGGAAAACGGTGTACAGGACTCCCATTTTATTCACTAATTTTGTCACTGATCATGGCATCTTCAGTGAACATGCATTTGAAGATAAATGGAATTCATACTGATTCTGGTCATAATTACATTCTTTATCACCTTAATGGTCATTGATAGTGATAGTATTGGGGTGTGGGGCATTTTTTTGAGACAAGGGTCTCACTCTGTTGCCCAGGGTACAGTGCAATGGTATGATCACAGCTCACTGCAGCCTTGACTCCCAGGCTCAAGTGATCCTCCCACCTTAGCCTCCCAAAGAGCTAGGACCACGGGCATCCACCACCGACCCAGCTAATTTTTTATTTTTTGTAGAAATAGGATCTCACTATGCTACCCAGACTGGCCTTGAACTCCTGAGCTCAAGTGATCCTCCTGCCTGGCTTTCCTAAGTGCTAGGATTACAGGCATGAGCCACCACACCTGGCCAGTGGGGGGCGTTTAATACACTGAAATTTCATTTGAAATTTTGTGATTTAAAGGTTTATCTTTACTAATTCAGAACAATATAAAAATATACAGACTAATAACATGGAAAGTAATTTGAAATTTAACAAATTGAGAATGTAGGACATTCATTAATAGCCATTAATAACACCATAAGATAGCAATTCATGAATGGTAGAAAGGAAAAAATATATTTGTATTTATTCTTTATACTTTGATTTATGTAAAATGCCAAAAGCACTAATAACATATGGATATAAAATATCCTTTTTGCCCTGTGTTGAGAGAATACTGCTATATTCAGCTGTCTTGCTTGTCTTTTCTCATGAAAATACGTATATATTTTTAAGAAAACCAAAAAGCCTTGTTGTATTTGCTTGTTATCTATTGCTGCATAAAACATTATTCCAAAACCTAGCATTTAAAACAAAATTTATCATCTCATAGCTTTTGTGGGTCAAGATCCAGACATGACTAAGCTAGGTATCTCTGCCTGAAGGTCACTCACAAAGCTACAAACACTGTGTTGACTAGGGCTGAAAAATAAAGGAGCATTCAGAGAACAAGAAAGTATTCTTAGAAATTAGAAACACAGTTGTCAGATTAAAAAAATATGCTAAGTAGAACTTCTAAATGTTAATATTGAGACTATTTCTTATTAATTATAACAAAATTATGGAAAATTTCACCACTGAAGAAAACAAATCAAGTTAAATGACCAAAACCAAGAGATCTCTGTTTGACCAACAGAATTTTCAGAAACAAAAAAAAAAGAAAATGCATGAGATACAATTATTAAAGATACAGTTTAAATAAAAATATCAGGACGAGAAAATATACATTTCCACATGAAAAAGGCCGCCAAATGCCCAGAACTATGACTGAAAACAAAAAAAAAATCATCTGTGCTGGAAGCAAGATCCTGACTCACCAAAAAAAGAAAAAAATGACATTTTTATATACGCAAGTCCATAAACCTTTTCTTAGAAAACATCTAGAAGATGAGTTTTGCTAAAATGAGGTAGTCAACCACAAAGTGAAAGACATGAAATCCAGAAAATATCAACTTCAACATAGCAAACAGGTAAGGGATTTCTTAAACGATTGTGAGTGAATGGCCCAGAATGACAGCTCTGAGGCAGGTACTGAAATTAACCACTCGAGACTGAAGCAGGAAGACGAAGGATGCCTTGTGTGATTTCTCTAAGATCCAAAGGAAACTACTGAATTTCCTGATTTTTAAAACATGATTAAGAGTTTATTTCAGCTTTTTAAAAAGATTTTTATTGTAGTGTTTGTGGATAAATGAATCACAGTTATAAAAAAAAAAAAAAAAACCTAAACCTTCCCAATATGAGGCAGTCATTAATTCCTAAAGGAAATATAACAATTGTACAATTTATGTCACAGCAATGAACAATATTGAGTAAAGCACATAGCCGTAATCATAATAATGCAAAACTAAATGTTGACTTCACCAAAACTTATGATGTAATTCTACTGGAAGAATGGATGGAGGATAATTGGTAAAAAGTGGCTTTCACAGTAGGAAATAATAATGATCAAACTGACATAATAAGAAATAGAAATTTAAGAAATTTTCAAATAACAGGTAAATTATAAATTTAAAAAAATAAAACAACTTAAGAGTTGAAAATGGTTGGTTCAGGAGACAAGTTATCTGCGAGTAAGCCATAGGTGAAGCAGTGTATGACCTACTGCTTTGCATTATCAACCCTGACTTTTAAACTATGTACATGTATTACTTTACTATATATAATTTAAAAAATGTTTAAAGCCCGAAACACTAGTTATGCCCTAGTGTTAGACTGTGGTAAATTCCTCAAGGTAGCGTTTAGTCTATGAGGTCTCTTAATTTTAGCTAACCTTCCTTGATCTAATAATTATGGGTTCGCATATTCAAACAAAATATCACTAGTAAAAAGTCTACAGTACTATTCTTGTACAAATAAAACTATATAAAGATTGAAGATTTTAATTAACAGTAAAAAATGAAATGTTGTCACCAACTTTTGCTTTCTCAACCAATTTTTTTTTTTTCCAGGGGTTTGTGAGGAGACACAAATGGAGAAGTCAAAGAAGTTCAAGAAGTAATAGTGAGGAGGGAAGGGCATGGGAGTGGTATGTACTCATTAATTATCAAAAACTTATTAAGTACTCTCATTAATTATCAAAAACTTAGCAATTTTGGATTTTACAGATTACAAAGATAGTGATGGAATTCAAAATCTTCTAATATGTGTCATAGATGTCACACTGGCTTCCCGTGTAGTTTTCTCTGAAGCATGACTAGGTTTTACTTCGAATGTGAAGACATGCAATACAACAATAATGATCATTGATGCTCATTACAACTTTGATTGCCTACAGCAGACATAAGCAAAGAATGATAGTATGGCAGTGTAAGCGCTTGCATTAAAGTACATGCACAACATGTAGATAGAAAAAAGTGCTTTTAAGACACAAAAATACAAGATTACTCACTTCCTCACTAATGAAGACTCCCAGAAAAGCAATTTTTAAAAAATAGTTCATAATTTCACGTGATAATTAGTATACAATGTATATGTATATCAGATCATCATATTGTATATCTTGGGTATATACAATTTTAATTTGTCAATTAAAAATACTTTAAAATTTCAAAAGGAAAAAGAAATAGCTGGGCTTGCTGGATTCAAAATTTTGAGACAAGAAAAAGCACAAAACACAAGGAAATTTGTTCCCTCAAATTTAATCTTATACTGTTCTACCTAATGTCAAATAATTTCTTCTATCAATACTTCATTTTTTTAGCTTGATAGGTTGGGGAAGGACATTAATAATTCATAATATCTTTGATAATGCCTTTAAAACTCTGCCACCGGGCGCAGTGGCTCAAGCCTGTAATCCCAGCACTTTGGGAGGCCGAGACGGGCGGATCACGAGGTCAGGAGATCCAGACCATCCTGGCGAACACGGTGAAACCCCGTCTCTACTAAAAAATACAAAAAACTAGCCGGGCGAGGTGGCGGGCGCCTGTAGTCCCAGCTACTTGGGAGGCTGAGGCAGGAGAATGGCGTAAACCCGGGAGGCGTAGCTTGCAGTGAGCTGAGATCCGGCCACTGCACTCCAGCCTGGGCGACAGAGCAAGACTTCGTCTCAAAAAAAATAAATAAATAAATAAATAAATAAAAATAAAATAAAACTCTCTGCCTTGTCCAATACTGGTGATATAGAAATATATTACTTTCCAACTGTGTAAACCAATGAAATAAGCATATTATATACATTCTTCCGTCACTTGCTAGGTAGCTTATGTCTACCAGATGTCTAGTCCTACTTTTTTATATCAAGACGGAGCCTTCTTAGGGCAAATTTTCAAGAGTAGTAATTTATTTTTCAACAGCACTAGATAGACCTAAGGTAAGGATCAGAATCCTACTGGAGAAAATACGCTATCAGCTGCTTCACTACACATTTCATAACAGAGCAGACAATTTCAGAGACCTGTGGGTAAACAGTGAATGACAAACAGGATTCTGCCCCCATTAAGTCAGTATCTTGCTGTCTGATTTTCTGCATACCCAAAGCACATTATTAATCTTGGCAGTTGAGAGCTTACTATTGTCCCCTCTCTACTTTGTATTGAACTTTTTGCTTTCCTTTGCTTTAAATATCATAAGATAATAATTTCATATGAGTAAAAAGAGAATCCAATAGAAGAGAAGCTAAACATGATTACATTAACTTGTATTCTGTGTACTCTTGTAATGACCATAATTTATGACACAATTTTACATTTTGCATATATCTTCAGAACTTACTAAATGTTACTAACAGGAATTAAGGATGACTCTATGGAATAAGTCTTAACATTACCTGACAACTAGTCTATGGGTAAAAGGGTAAGAGGACATTCTCTAAATCACTGATATTATATAATGGTGCTTAAAAGAGAGTTTATCCTCCTGATGAACCAATAAAACAACAGTACTTTCTTTTCTAGACAAACTTGCTCATAGTTAAACATAAGGTACTACCTATAGTGACTATGAAATATTGTTAATATACAGCTGTGATGAAAGCAGTAAGTCACACAGGGAAGATATGAATGATTCATTTTTTCCAAAAGGTTTAATCATTAGGTCTACTTCAAAACATTTTCTAAGGCAAAAAATCAAGACAAATAATTCTTTTGATACCTAGCTGTTAAGGCTCTGCATACCAGAAAAATATATCTGCTTCACAAAGTCAGATAAATAACCTGAGGTACAAAAACTGTGGCTATTGATTGTGCATATTTTTATTCAAAGGATCCCTGTATTTCAGAAAAAAAATGCTTCTCTGTGGTAAAGAATAAAAACATAGCTCATAATTTTCTTCTAAAGATCTAAATAAATGCTCATGAGCCAAAAAAAGTGTCAGTTTCATCCCTAGAATATTTTTTATTTTTTACACCAAGAATATTTTCAGCTATTGATTTATCTTCACTTTAACTCCAAACATTTATCACATGATTATACCATCTGTAACCTATTTCAAAAATTATTCCTAACCTGAAAACT
This sequence comes from Colobus angolensis palliatus, assembly GCF_000951035.1. NCBI lineage: Eukaryota > Metazoa > Chordata > Mammalia > Primates > Cercopithecidae > Colobus > Colobus angolensis. Next base: position 3,682,126 of record NW_012115300.1, on the reverse strand, counting down.
CATTTGGGGGTGTGGCTAGGCAATAGTATAAAGCAATCAACATTTTATCACTTGGTAACAGCTAAATGTCATATCAAATTATCTACATCTGATTCTACTATCTCATTATGAAAGGATGCATTAACAATAAACTGGGTACTATGAAGTATTGCTGGTCTCACTCTCCTCTTCTCTTTTATGTTCCAATAGAATGTTTTAATTTCACAGGAATTACTTACTAAATTTTGAAAATCACTTGACTGTAAATTCCCCCATTCTCTCATTTTTCAAAAAAACAAAATAAGTAATAAAATGAGCAGTGATTCCAAACAAGGATTCAGATTCTAAAAGGACAGTTCAACTAAATATTCTGTTAAAGCAGGATTTTAATACTATATTTTGCAATGTTTAGAAACAAGGACACTATCCAAAACACATGCTTAATTGTACCACTATTGGTATGTAAACACTTCAAGATGTAACAAATTAGTACTTTTTGACCAGAATCAGTTGATCATCAAGTTCTTTCTAAAATTAGACTTCTCATATGTCTAATGAAAGACACCACAATTTGTCATTACAGCTGTTTTCAGATATTTGTTTTGTCAGTTAACTAGTAAGCATAAGTGTGGACTGAAAAATAAATACTAGGTATGTATACAAGTATGTGTCTTTATTAATCATATAGTCTATTTTTCTAGGTTATAACTCCAATTGTTGTAGAAAAATATTAAATTGTATTTATTAAAAAATATTTATTTATTTATTGAGTCAGGGTCTTGCCCTGTTGCCCACGCTGAAGTGCAGTGGCACAATCGCAGTTCACTACAGTCTCGATCTCCTGGGCTCAAGCATTTCTCTCACTTCAGCCTCCCAAGTAGCCGCAACTACAGGTAAGTGACACCATGCCTAGCTATATTTTTTATTTTTTGTAGAGATAGGGTCTCACTATGTTGTCTAGGCCGATCTCAAACTCCTAGACTCAAGTGATCCTCCTGCCTCGGCATCCCAAAGTGCTGGGTTTACAAGTGTAAGCCAACGTATAAACCTTCATATCCTCTTTCTTGGCCTGACCACTACAAATAATTTTCTTGAGTCTTAAATGCCTAGGTTTTGTTGTGCAGATCAGAGTACCAAATAAAGAAATAACTGAAAGGAGTTTGAGCTAGACTGCTCTATATTGGAAATGGCAAAGAGTTGCTTGCAGAAGAAAAATATGGATCCTAAAGAAAAGGAGGGTAAGAAAGGTAAGGACTAATCCAGGCTGTCTTTAGGGCACATTTTAAGAAATTCTGAGCCGGATGTGGTGGCTCAGGTCTGTAATTCCAGCACTTTGGGAAGCTGAGGTGGGTGGATCACCTGAGGTCGGCAGTTCGAGACCAGCCTGACCAACATGGAGAAATATCGTCTCTACTAAATATACGAAATTAACTGAGCGTGGTGGTGCATGCCTGTAATCCCAGCTACTC
>NW_012115300.1:3657610-3679900 GCF_000951035.1 Colobus angolensis palliatus | reverse complement strand
AAAAAAAAAAAAAAAGAATTTGATATATTCTGCAACTTCTATTTGGTTACAAGCACCAAATAGTTTATGAATAACTATTTAAAACCAAAGCATATTACCACACAAATTAAAATAGACTGCGATATGATAGGTGCACAATGAGTAACTGATATTTATTAAATATTTACTCTGTATCACAATTTTTTTCTAAACAGCTGACATATATTAATTCTTTTGCTATGCCCACCATAATTGTACAATGTAGAACTAGTTTTTGCCCTATTTTTTAAAAGTGGAAATGAAGTACCAAAAAGATAAATAACATGCTTAAGGTCACATAATACCAGTTGGTAAGTAGTGCAGTTGGATTGAAAACCAGGAAGTCTGGTTCCAGAGCCTACCTTCTTAACGTCTATATTATAGTTTCTTTAAAACAGTATGTTTAAGTCATATAGAAAAAGAATTACAATCTAAAGATATTTCATTATTAATAACAAAAGAAATCAATTTTCACAATATAAATTTTAAAACAATCCTGTTCTCAGTGATACAAACAATGTGTTCTGAATGGGATTTTGTTTATATGCTACCCCAATTCATGTGCTCACCTTGCTTTCTGGCTAGAGTTGCCATTGCCATTGTTATCAATGGTGTAACAACTTGTCTGAGAAAAAATAAGCAGTATGTCAGGGTGTTTCACACTTATGAAGTAAAATTTGACCAAGAGCTTCTAGAAACATCTGGCTTCTGGCCATGTATAGTACAGATGGACATAAGCTATCCACAAGGAGTGGAGAAAGAGAAAGAGAGAGTGAGAGAGAGGAAAAAACTGATGTATTACACATTATAATTTAATATATATTGCATATATTTGGAAAAACTAATAGATTCAAATTATCCCATTGAGCCTGGGTTGTTTCGTGAGAAAGTTACATTGGATTTCTTTACTATTGCTCCTGGGGCATAATAGGGCCAATGAGTATGAATCCTAGGGACACAATATCAGTTAAAATTCATGGGGAGTAATGCAGGTAACAGAAATATGGAAATGATCCCAGCAGGGCACTAAAAGGACCAGTCTGTAAACAAATATAGCCAATGATCGTCATGGCAAGCAATCCTGACGAAATAGCCATGGAGTAACCTTTCCTTTATCTCAAAAGAGAATTACGCTGCGGGTGATCTGTACTGAGGTTTTACCAGGATCATCTCTGTAGTTGTCGAAATTAAATTGCCACTTCCATAGGGAATTGCCTAGAAAATAACTTTGTCATGGAACAATAACCTAAGAGCTTACTTCAAAATATAGTCCTTAAGGATTGTTTTAAGAATGATAAGAGCATTGGTAACATCCTAAAAGGGTGTTCTCAGAATCACCTAAATGAGGCTGATTTTCAAACCATTCCATTGTGCAGTTCAACGAGACTCCCTGGATGTGGAATTTAATATCCAAGAACTTTTCAATATGTGGATGCGTTCATCCACAAAACCATTTATTTGACTCCAAACATATTTGTGTTTGGTTTTCGTGCAGTTTTTTCAGTATAGAGAGATAAATGTCTTATAGTAGATCTTGCGGAAAATCTCATTTGGGGAACTTGAAATATCTGCCACCACCGTGTGTAAGTCAACAGTGTGTAAATCCTCAGCTCAAAGTGCCTGTGTTGTTTTTCTAGACATCAGCCTGTTTTTTCTGTTTCTATGAAGGATAAGAAGAAACTTGCCCTCAGTGCTCCAAATGAGATCATAGGATTATGAGTGAGTCTTACCATAAACCCACAATTTCTTGAGTGAAAAAAGTAATAACAAGAATTGGAACATTTTTACCCCTTCTGACATTAACCCAGTCCTGCTGGACAGGCTGTGCTGTAAGTGTTAAGCAAACCCTTTGTCATTCACCTGAACCTCTGGAATGCCAGACCATTTGGAAAATTAAAGAATCTCACCTTCAAGCAGAGGGCAGGAAAGTACAGGTAATATCTGGATATTGCTCATCACTGTGCTTGAAGTAGAATAAAGAGACAATAAAACATTTTGGCTGCTTTCTACATCTTGAGGATTTATTTTTCTCTTTGTGATGTGACAGTTTAAATGAGCAAGCTAACTTAAAATGGGAAAATATCTCTAATTTTTACAAGACCTACAACAATACAGACCCCACCCAACATTTGACTAAAATTCTCCAAATATTTACTCCAGCTAAATGCACATCTCAATTAACATCGTGATTTTTCCAAAAAATTAACAAATTATAAAACAAATGTTTAGAGTAGGGGAAAGTATGCTGACTTAAGTAACTTTGGAAGTACGTGGTGTCTATAGGACTAAAAGCAAAAGAAAGTATAAATAAGCACAGTACTCTAGCTGATAAAACATTTTCCCCAGAGTAACAGTTCTAATATTAATATTAGATATTAAGAGTTCTAATATTAATATCCATGTAAGCTGGAATTGAAAAATTAAGTAAAAGGATGGCAGATGGTAGAAGCCAGATGTCTCACTATTAGAGTGGGAGCTTACAAATAAGCCAGTAGGAGAGACCAGAATGATCCATATGGTAATGGAATAGAGTTGGAGACATCTGTACGAACTCATGTTTAGTTTAATATGGATACAGATGATTAATTATAAATATTTATAGATATTTATATATACATGGGCTAGTATACACAAATATATCCTTGTTCTACCAGTTGAGATGGCTTAGAAGCAACGACACCCTGAAAGCAAAGAACAGCCAGGCACAGTGGCTCACGCCTGTAATCCCAGCACTTTGGGAGGCTGAGGTGGGCGGATCACAAAGTCAAGAGATCAAGACAATCCTGGCCAACATTGTGAAAACCCATCTACTAAAAATACAAAAATTAGTTGGGCATGGTGGCGCATGCCTGTAGTCTCAGCTACTTGGGAGGCTGAGGCAGGAGAATCGCTCAAACCTGGAAGGTGGAGGTTGCAGTGAGCCAAGATCGCACCACTGCACTCCAACCTAGTGACAGAGTGAGACTCCATCTCAAAAAAAAAGAAGAAAAAAAAGCAAAGAACATGCCCAGCACTCAGATCTGATTTCTATGATCATTCTCTAATAAAAGGAACAATGGGTCCTTGGATAAATGACTGATTCTAGCACTAGTAAAAGTAATATAGAATATGAATTGGATCATCTTGTAGTGTTAGAAAAGTAAGTGCTCAAAATAAAACAAAAACCCACAATGATGGAGATATGTCAAAGGGACACAGAAGCTAAGTGATAGCCCCCCCATTGGCTCAAACTTTCACAATTTTAGCAACAAAATAAAGTAGTATTAGGTTATTACCCAGTATAAAATAAATATCCAAGAGTTCATATTAAAATAAATAAATGATTGAATAAATAAATAAATAGGGGAGAAGAGACAAATTTCTCATTCAGAATAATTTCAAATAATGTATGTATATATTCTGTTCCCAGGGAAGTGGAATATAACTCCTATACCTTAAATGTGGGCTTTGCATAGTGACTTTATTCAAAAAAATTATAATATGAAAAAAGAGAAAGAAAAAAGTAACCTTATAGTAAAAAAAACTTGATGAAGGCTACCTAGCCAGGTGATCAATGTCAACATGAACTGTTTACATTATGTTGATAGAACCCTTGATACAACATGATAAAAATATCACTTTTACCTCTGTGATCTTTCTCCCCAAACCCAAGATGCCATTTTAATCATGAGAAAAATATCAGAAAAATCATAATTGATGAAGCAGTTCTACAGAATACCTACCCAGTATTCTTCAAAATTGTCAGTCATCAAAAGCAAGTCTGAGAAACTAATGTTATAGCCAAAAAGAACATAAGGAGATGTGACAACTAAATGTAATGTGGAGGAGGCAGAACAACAATAGAAGCCTCCACTGATTGTTCTTTTGTAGGAACACCAAATTTAACAGCTATACACACACACATGCACACACACACATACCCTTTCATAAAAACAAAAAATCAGGTGAGTGATCGCAGTACCTGGTTTTAACTTCATATCACTGAAAGAGGCACTGAAGTGGGTAGGAAAGATAGTCTTGGATTGCTGCCACCATCCCTCCCCCATTCCCCAGCAGTGACTGCATGGCATGGAGGGAGAATCTGCACTTGCCAGTGGAGACAGCAGAGCAATTGTGGGTTGTGTCAGTGCTGCTGTGTCACAGCAGAAAGCAACACTGGACAGAACTCAGTCTGTGCCCATGGAGGGTGCATTTAGACCAGCTTTAGCCATAGAGGAATTGCTCATTTTAGCAGTCAGAGTCTGAGTTCCAGTAAGTCTTATCATTCCAGGCTAAAGGGCTCTGGGGTTCTAAATAAACTCACAAGGCTGACTAAGCCACAAGGACTGCAATTCATGGGCAAATACTGACGTTATGCTGGGCTCAGAGCCAGTGGACTTGGGGAGCATGCGACCTAGTGAGACACCAGCCAGGGTGGCCATGGGAGTGCCTGAGCCACTCCTCTCCGAAACCCAGGCAGCTCCACTCACAGCTCCAGGAGAGATGACTTTCCTTCACCTGAGGAGAGAAGAGAGAAGAGTAAAGAGGACTTTGTCTTGCAACTTAGATGCCAGCTCATCTACCGTAGGATAGGAAACCAGGCAGAGTCCTGAGGACCCCATTCCAGGTCCTTGCCCCTGAATGATATTTCTAGACACACTCTGGTTCAAAAAAGAGCCCTGTCTTGAAGGCAAGGAATCAGCCCTGGCCGGATTCATCATCTTCCGATGAAATACTCCTTAGGCCCTGAGCAATCAGCAACCTCAGCCAGGTAGTACTCTCTGTAGGCCTTGGATGAGACTCAGAGATGTGATGGCTTCAGGTGTGACCCAGCACATTTCCAGCTATGGTGGCTATGGGGAGACACCCCTTCTTCTTGAGAAAAGAACAGGGAAGAGCACATGGATATATAAAGCAAATATTATTAGAACTAAAGAGGGAGATAGACGACCATAATAGCTAGAAACTTCAACATTCCACTTGAAGCATTGGACAGATGATTCAAGACAGAAAATCAACAAAAGAACCTTGGACTTAAGCTGCACTAAGACCAAATCGAACTAATATTTACAGAACATTTTATCCAACAACCACAGAATACATATTCTCCTCAGCACATGGATCAATCTTGAGGATAAACCATATGTTAGGCCACAAAACAAGTCTTAAAGCATTAAAAAAAAAAAACTGAAATTATATCAAGTATCTTCTCTGGCCACAATAGAATAAAACTAGAAATCAATAATGAGGAATTTTGGAAGCTGTATGAACACATGGAAATTAAACAATACACTCCAGAATGATGAGTGGGTCAATGAAGAAATTAAGAAGGAAATTGAAAAATTTCTTGAAACAAATGATAATGGAAACACAACATGCCAAAACCTATGCAATACAGTGAAAGCAGTATTAAAAGGGAAATTTATAGCTATAAGTGCATACATCATTAAAGGAGAAAAACATCAAATAAACCACCTCACAATGCATCTTAAAGAATGAGAAAAGCAAGAGCAAACCAAACCCAAAATTAGTAGAAAAAAAGAAATAATAAAGATCAGAGAAGGGCCGGGCATGGCGGCTCACATCTGTAATCCCAGGACTTCGGGAGGCTGAGGTGGGCAGATTGCTTGAGCTCAGGAGTTGGAGACCAGTCTGAGCAACATGGCAAAATGTCATCTCTGCAAAAAAATTTTTGCTGGGTATGGTGGCATATTCTTGTGGTCCCAGCTACTTGGCAGGCTGAAGTGGGAGGATCACTTGACCCCAGGTGGTCAAGGCTGCAGTGAGCCATGATCACGTCGCTGCACTCCAGTCTGGGTGACAGAGTGAGATTCTGTCTCTAAAGGACAAAAAAAAAAAAAAAAAGATCAGAGAAGAAATAAATGAAATCAAAATGAAGAAAACAATATAAAAAATCAACGAGGCAGGTAAAGTGGCTCATACCTGTAGTCCCATCACATTTGGAGGCCAAGGAGGGTGGATCCCTTGAGCCCAGAAGTTTGAGAGGAGCCTGGGCACCATGGAAAAGCCTGCCTGTATAAAAAATATGAAAATTTAAAAAATTAGCCAGATGTGGTGACATGTGCCTGTAGTCACAGCTACTCAGGAGGCTGAGATGAGAGGATTGCTTAAGCCCAAGGATTGCTTAAACTCAAAGCTGCATTGAGTCAAGATGTCACCCCTGCATTCTAATCTGGGAGACAAAAAATGAGACCTTGAGTCAGAAAAAAATAAAATAAAATAAAATATACGAAATAAAATAAACAAAATGAATAGTTTTTTTAAAAAAAGGTAAGAAAACTAGCAAACCTTAACCAGACTAAGAAAAAAAAGAGGCCGGGCACGGTGGCTCAAGCCTGTAATCCCAGCACTTTGGGAGGCCGAGATGGGCGGATCACAAGGTCAGGAGATCGAGACCATCCTGGCTAACACGGTGAAACCCCGTCTCTACTAAAAATACAAAAAACTAGCTGGGCGAGGTGGCGGCGCCTGTAGTCCCAGCTACTCTGGAGGCTGAGGCAGGAGAATGGCGTGAACCCGGCTTGCAGTGAGCTGAGATCCGGCCACTGCACTCCAGCCTGGGTGACAGAGCGAGACTCCATCTCAAAAAAAAAAAAGAAGTTTTTTGAAACCAAGGAGAACAACGACACAATGTACCAGAATCACTGGGACACATTTAAAGCAGTGTTTAGAGAGAAATTTATAGCACTAAATGCCCACAGGAGAAACAGGAAAGATATAAAATCGACACCCTAACATCACAATTGAAAGAACTAGAGAAGTAAGAGCAAACAAATTCAAAAGCTAGCAGAAGACTAAAAATAACTAAGATCAGAACAGAACTGAAAAAGAAAGAGACATGAAAAAAACCTTCAAAAAATCAATGAATCAAGGAGCTGGGTTTTTTGAAAAGATTAACAAAATAGACCACTAGCCAGACTAACTTAAAGAAGAAAAGAGAGAAGACTCAAATAGACACACATACACACACACACACACACACAAAATAATAATAAAGGGGAGATCACCATTGATCCCACAGAAATACAAACTACCATCAGAGAATACTATAAACACCTCTATACAAATAAACTAGGAAATCTAGAAGAAATGGATAAATTCCAGGACACATACACCCTACCAAGACTAAACAAGGAAGAAGTCAAATCCCCAAATAGACCCATAACAAGTTCTAGAATTGAGGGAGTAATTAATAGCCTGCCTACCAACCAAAAAAAAGTCCAGGACCAGACAGATTCACAGCCAAGTACTACCAGAGGTGGAAAGGGGAGCTGGTAACATTCCTTCTGATACTATTACAAACAATAGAAAAAGAGGGACTCCTGCATAACTCATTTTATGAGGCCAGCATCATCCTGATAGCAAAACCTGGCAGAGACACAACAAAAAAAGAAAATTTCAGGCCAATATCCATGATGAACATAGACGCAAAAATCCTCAATAAAATACTGGCAAACTGACTCCAGTAGCACATCAAAAAGCTTATCCACCATGATCAAGTTGGCTTCATCCCTGGAATGCAAGGCTGGTTCAACATACACAAATCAATAAACGTAATCCATCACATAAACAGACCCAGTGACAGTAACCACATGATTATCTCAATAGATGCAGAAAAGGCCTTCGATAAAATTGAACATCCCTTCATGCTAAAAACTCTCAATAAACTAGGTATTGATGGAATATATCTCAAAATAATAAGAGCTATTTATGACAAACCCACAGCAAATACACTGAATGGGCAAAAGCTCGAAGCACTTCCTTTGAAAACCGGCACAAGACAAGGATGCTGTGTCATCACTGATCATTAGAGAAATGCAAATGAACACCACAACGAGATACCATCTCACACCAGTTAGAATGGCAATCATTAAAAAGTCAGGAAAAGTTCGGGCTTGGTGGCTCACACCTGTAATCTCAGCACTTTGGGAGGCCAAGGTGGGTGGATCACGAAGTCAAGAGTTCAAGGCCAGCCTGGCCAAGATGGTGAAACCCTGTCTCTTCCAAAAATACAAAAATTAACCAGGTGTGGTGGCAGGCACCTGTAATCCCAGCTACTCGGGAGGCTGAGGCAGAGAATTGCTTGAACTGGGAGGCAGACGTTGCAGTGAACTGAGATTTCACCACTGCACTCCAGCCTGGATGACAGAGCAAATTTTAAGGGAGGTATGTAGTTTTTTAAAAAAATCTTTATACCTATCTTATTTAGGAATAAAATGGTAGGCAGATTTGCCTGATGCAGTTCCCAGCTTGACTTTTCCCATTGGCTCAGTGATTTGGAGGTTTATTTTCCTTTCACAAAAGACAGGCAATAACATATGTTGGAGAGAACGTGGAGAAAAGGGAACCCTCATATTCTCATACTGGCAGGAATGTAAATTAGCACAACCACGATGAAGAACAGTTTGAAAAGTCCTCAAAAAACTAAAACTAGAACCATTGCATCCAGTATATTTAGACTTTTGATCAATCTTGGATGTAATTTTATGTATGGGGTAAGATAGAGGTCCTATTGTTCTGGGCTGGGCATTTTTTCCCCAGATGAATAACTCCTCATGTTAACATAATTTATTAAATAATCTTTTACATAATATAAAACAATTATGTTAATTTTCTGTATAGCCTTGTGTGCATTTCCAATTTGGTTACATGGGCTTTTATCACAAGTTTTAATGTCTAGTAAAGCAATTGAATTTTTAAATTTATATTGTTTGCTACTGGCTATTTATTCTTCCATTTGACTTTTAAATAAAACTATTCTTTTTATGTGGAGAATTCCAAGAGAGGGAGGAATGCTTTCTGCATGCCAATTAGGAGGTCACGGTGGACCTCAGCCCCCTCGGTCACAACAGCAACAGCAATCACCTTATCAGCCTTATTCGTATCTCTTCCTCTTTTCCTGTCTTGCTTTCCACACTATTGCACCCCTACTTTCTGCCAGATAAACTCTCTGTTGCCAAGACTTGTCTCAGGCCTTTATTTTGGAGGGCCTAAAGCTAAGATATTTTTATTTTTTTAATAAAATAAAAACATTTCATAGCTTTAATTTATCCTATGAGAGCAGCTTTAGCTGCTATGAGGTGTACTCTCTTTCAATAATTTCCACATAACTAGTAATTGGTAATTTTAGTTCCTCGTTTCATTAGATGAATATTTTGGAGAGTTTTTATGGATTTAAAAGTAGCTAAGCTTTCTGGAATTATAATGAAAGAATGTGGTCTATAAAAATCTCTATTTTAAAAAAGTGTTATATTTGTTATTATTAATATTAGTTTTGATTGACCAATCATAATTGCATATGTTTATGGGGTACAATGTGATGTTTTGATACATGTGCACAATGTGAAATGATTAAATCAGGCTCATTAACATATCCATCACCTCATTTACCTACTATATATATATATAATTTTTTGAGACAGGGTCTCACTCGTTGCCCAGGCTTGAGCTCAACGGTGTGATCTTGGCTCACTGCAGTCTCAACTTCCCAGGCTCAAGCAATCCTCTTGCCTCAGCCTCCTGAGTAGCTGGGACTACAGGCACACGCCATCATGCCTGGTTAAACCTATCATTTTCAAAGATGAGAAATTTTAAATGTACTATTTTATTTTGAAACATACTATACATTATTTGGTATAAAGTACATAAAGTACATTATACATAATAGATCTCAAACCTATTCCTCCTGTTTATCTGAAACTTTGTACCCTTGGATCAACAACTCCCTATTCCTTCCTTTCCTACTTCCCCTCCTTTCCCAGTCTCTGGTAGCCATCATTCTATTCTCTACTTCTATGAGTTCAACTTTATCAGATTCTACATGTGAGATCATGTGGTATTTGTTTACTGCATTTTCTTTGGTGTTTGGATTATTTTACTTAGCATAATATCCTTCAGATTAATACATGATGTCATAAATGACAGAATTTCACCCTTTAGACTTAGTATCTCATTGTGTATATATATTACATTTTCTGTGCATTCATCCATTGATAGACACTTCAGTTGGTTCCACATCTTAGCTCTTGTGAATAATTATGGAATGAACATGGGAGTGCAGGTATTCCTTTCACATATTCTTTTTTATTTAAGGCTAGTTTTGTGAAGCAGTGGGAGTGGAGAAGGAACAAAGAAATCTGTAACTAGTTTCGATCACTTAGTTGTGAACACCACTGCATTCAGATCAGCCTCCTTCAACATATTCATTTCAATTTCTTTGACTGTATACCCAAAAGTGTAATTACTGTACCATATGGTAGCTCAATTTTTAGTTTTTTGAGGAATCTCTATACCATTTTCCATAATGACTGTACTAATTTACATTCCCACCAGCAATATATGAGTTTTGTGTTCTCCACATCTTCTCTAACACTTATCTTTCATTATTTTGATAAAAGCCCTTCTAATGTGTGTGATATGATATCTCATTGTGGTTTTATTATAATTCATGTTTCTCTAATGATTACTGATACTGAGCTTTTTTTTTTATGTACCTATTAGCCATTTGTATATCTTCTTTTGAAAAATGTGTATTCAGGCCCTTTGTCTATTTTTAATTAGGTTATTTGTTTTCTGTCTTTAGAGTTTTTTTTACTTCTTTATATATTTTGGATATTAACTTCTTATTAGATGTATGGTTGAAAATATTTTCTTCCATTCTGTGGGTTGTCTCTTCACTGCCTTAAAATTGTTTCCTTTGCTGGGCAGGTTTTTAGTTTGATGCCATCCCATTTGTTATTTATTTTATTTTATTTTATTTTATGTTAGAGACAGGGTCTCATTCTGTCACCTAGGCTAAAGCACAGTGGCATAACCATAGCTCACTGTAGCCACAAACTCCTAAGCTCAAGTGATCCTCCCACTTCAGCCTTTCAAGAAGCTGGGACTTCAAATGTGTGCCACCATGCCTAGCTAATTTTTTTTTATTTTTTATTTTTTGTAGGGATGGGGCCTCACTCTGTTACCTGGGCTGGTCTCAAACTCCTGGCCTCAAACGATCCGCCTGCTTTGGCCTCCAAAGAACTGGGATTACAGGTGTGAGCCACCCCACCTGGCCCTGTCTATTTCTGCTATTGTTGCCTACGTTTTTAGGGTCATATCAAAAAAGTTATTGCCCAAACTGTGACCTGCAAGCCAAATCCAGCCTGTCTCCAGTGTTTTGTTGTTGCTGCTGTCTTGGTTTTTTTTAATGGAGTCTGGCCCTGTCACCCAGGCTGGAGTGCAGTGGCGCAATCTCGGCTCACTGCAAGCTCCGCCTCCCGGGTTCACGCCATTCTCCTGCCTCAGCCTCCCCAGCAGCTGGGACCACAGACGCCCGCCACCACGCCTGGCTAATGCCTGCCTCCAGTTTTTATGTAACCCTCACACTAAGAATGGTTTTTACCTTTTTATATGGTTGGAGATAAAAAGCAAAAGAATAAAATTATTTTGTGAAACATAAAAATGACAGAAATTTCAAATTTCAGTGTCCATCAATAAAACCTTGCTGGAACACACACACACACACACACACACACGTTATTGCTCAGACAAATGTCACGGGAAATTTTCACTATGTTTTCTTCTAGTGACTTTACAGTTTCAGGTCTCATATGTATTTAAGTCTTTAATTCATTTTGAGTTGATTTTTTTATATGGTGTAAGATAAGAGTCTAACTTCATTATTCTGCATGTGGATATCCAGTTTTCTCAAAACCATCTGGTGAAGAGACTGACCTTTCCCCACTGTGTGTTCTTGGCATGTATATCAAAAATCAATTGACCATAAATGCAGAGATTTATTTCTGGATTTTCTACACTGTTTCATTGGTTGATATGTCTCCTTTGTTGTCAGTACTATCCTCCTCTGATTTTAATCACTTTATAATATGTTTTGAAATCAGAAAATATGATTCCTCCACCTTTGTTCTGACTGGGAAGAGTAACAAAATTATTTCTGGAATTCTAATTTTTATTATGTTCTGACTCTTGAAATGCTCCCCAAGTTTCTTCTCTTTATCTCATGATTTCTATCTTTTTGTGTTTTGTTTTGTTTTGCTATTTGGGTTTTTTTTTTCTTATGTAATCTCCCAAACTATCAATTTAATTTTCAGCAAAGACCGTTCTCTTTTTTTATTTAGTCTAATGATATTTATTTTTGAAAACCATGTTTCATAATTCCAGGAAGTCTTTTTATGTATGTGTGCATATTGTAAGTTTGTCACAAGAAGCCCTCATTGGTTCTTTGTAATGGTTTGTTCTGGATAACTCTGTGCAGTCTCCCCTCCTGTCCTCTTTCTGCCGTCTTTCTGCGCTGCCACAACAGTGTGCATAAATGTCCTGGCTGATGATCTCAAGAGCATCAACAATGTTGAAAAGAGAGGCAAATGCTAGGTTCTTATTAGGCCATGCTCCAAAGTTATTGTCTGGTTCCTAACTGTGATGATGAAGCACGGTTGCATTGACATATTTAAAGTCATTGATGATCACAGAGCAAAAATAATTGTTGTGAACCTCGCAGGAAGGCTAAAGTAGTGTGGAGTGATCAGTCCCAGATTTGATATGCAACTCAAAGATCTAGAAAAATGGCAGAATAATTTGCTTCCATTCTTTTACTTTAGGTTTGTTGTAGTGACAGCCTCAGCTGGCGCCACGGACCACAAAGAATCAGGATGAAAACACACAGGAGGGAAGATCCTGGGAATCTTTTTCTAGAGGTGTAATCTATATTTACAAAGAAAATTCCTCATGAGAAGAAAATATTTATTCTGCCTCACCCCAAAATTTTAGTTCAATTGACATCCGTCAGATTTTAGTTGTTCTTCATCTTTCTGGTTACCAAACCTGTTTAAGTCTTTAGCACTTTTCCTTTGCTGGCTTACATCTAATCTGCCTCAGCTATTTAGTCAGTCTGTTAGGCTCCTTCAGAGACAAGCTAGCAAGTGACAGAAAGTACAAAAGTTGGCTGGGCGTGGTGGCTCACGCCTGTAATCCCAGCACTTTGGGAGGCCGAGGCAGGCAGATCACAAGGTCAGGAGTTGGAGACCAGCCTGGCCAATATAGTGAAACCCTGTCTCCACTAAAAATACAAAACATTAGCCAGGCATGGTGGCAGGCACCTGTAATCCCAGCTGGTAGGGAAGCTGAGGCAGGAGAATCGCTTGGACCCAGGAGGCAGAGGTTGCGGTGAACTGAGATCACACCATTGTACTCCAGCCCGGGCAACAGTGCAAGACTCCGTCTCAAAAGAAAAAAAAAAAAAGTACAAAAGTTGATTTTTTTGTTCATTTTTACAATGTGCCAGTCTTTTCTTATATTACATCTCTGCTGATTCAAAAGAAAAGGGCATCTTTTCTCTCTGGTCACACCAGATGCAAACAATAGCCATTTTCCAACCATAGGGACCACATACAAATGAGCCCAGTGTTTTATTTCCAGCATTGCTGGGTTAGGTGTGTCTCCTTCTAAGTCCATAGGTCTTTGAAAAATATAGCCCTCCTTATGGAAATTCAAAGACATGGTTGAGCTGCCTCATGGAAAACTGGGCTTTGTGCCAAAGCTTGTGAAGACACAGGCTGCCTCGTCTCCTGCTGTTCCCTCAGCTACTCTCTGACACTAGGGAGAAGGAATTCTTTTACCTGAGCTCTAACGCACTGGACAAATTTACTCCTCCAAAAGTATTGGTGTGACTAAAGAAAGGACAACAGGGCAGCCAGTGGTCCTGTTAAGAACTGTATCAAATCCACCAACAGTCACAGCCTCACTGATGTAATTTACCTCAGAGATTATTTGGACTAATCTAATCTCATGCCCTATAGCCCTGATTCATCTGCCTGGAAGTCTTTCCCTGTCTCTTCCTTTTCTCACTTTCTTCAGGTCTCTGATTAAAAGTGACCTTCAGAGAGACCTTCCCTATTCATTCTATATAAAATAGCAGAACCACATCCTTCTGTCCTCTAACCTGCTTTATTTTTCTTTGTAGCCAACACCTTATTTTTCTCATTGTCTGTGTCCTTTTACTAGAATATAAAGAACAGGGGATTTTGTGTTTGCTACTGATCTCCATCACCTAAAACAGTGCCAGAAATGTTATTGATGCTCAGAATATAACTGTTGAATGAAGAAATAAATGAGATTCTTGTACAAATTGTGGACTCACATGCATCGTCTTGATTTGGAAATCTGGCTGTTTTATTATTCCAGACGTAAACAGAGTAAGGAATAAGAGAAAAGCCAGGATATGTGCTCAAGCTACTTTATGTCTGAATGTTCCCATTATGGGCCATGTGAACATTTTTTAAAAATCCAATCTTTTTTTATTTCCAAGGGGATAAAATAAGTTTGTGTGCACTCCCAGCCAAAGATGGCATATTGAACACAGGTACCTATTCTTACTTGCTCTTTAAACCATTCTAAAGTGACAATAGAAGTTTTTAAGGGTATACATTCACAGAAGGAAGTGGAATAGATACAGAGATTTTAGTAATAACATTTCATAATCTAGCAATCAAATACATAAGAAAAACTGACTCAGCAAAACTGAGAAAAACTACTGTTAAAATAGCAGAGGAAGAAAGAAGCCAGTAGCTAAAGTGGTTTAAGTCACAGAATTGCCCAAATGCTGAGAAACTGGCTATCCCAGATACTTGTAGAGACAGGGATAATCCCAGCTATATTTTGAGAAAAAAAGAAAAACTGAGGATATAGTCTTTGAAGAAATAACAGAGAACTTTAGACTTGAGAACTAGAGTTGGGGCAGCAAAAGTGCACTCAAAACAAACATATTACACAAGTATATATGTAAGGACAGGTGAGGCCACCCCTTTGTCTTCCTCTCTCCTTGGTAGCCAACCACAGTTCCCCAGGTCTTTACTCTCTGTGCAGCAAACAGAGAGAGTCTTCTCTGACAACCTGACTGGTCCAAAAAGAAAAATTAAGCATCCCAAACAGATCACCCTACAATTACATTCACAGTCCATATGCTATATTGTTCTACTGCTGACTTGGGTAGGTTGGGAATTAACATTTTTCTTTCTCTTTTTGGTTCTTAATGAGAACTAGTCATGAGAAAAAAAAAAACTTACATGAAATTTGGGGGTGGAGATTAAGCAATGGTCATTACTCTCTTAAGAATTCCACAGTTAAATGTAATGCTGGAAAAGTGCAGACTTGCCTCACAGATTCCAGCTTATCTTTCCATATCATCAACTCCATGTCATCTTCTTCCCATCTATAGGCCTTGGTAACAAACAGCATTCCCAGGCTCATCACCAGATACCTGGTGGCAAACCTACAGTGCTAGTACAGAGGCAACAGTTTCCCACAGTCTTCTCCTTGACCTTTGTTTGTAGTCCCGCTGTGGTGACTGGACATGCTAGGCTTCTTAGATTTCCCTAGAGACCCTGATTTTTCTACCCACTTCAGTGCCTGAAGAGGACTTGCTAGTGACGTTTTATCTGATCTGCTAGTCCTTCGCTTCCCTAGTTCTCCCCATAAATATTTAGGGCTAATTCCTATGACAAATCCCTTAATATTTATAGAGGTTCTGCATCCCTACTGGACACTGACTAATAGTATCCACAAGCCATATTCAGGTGCTTAGTTTTCAGTCACCTTTTAAAATGCCCCCATGCTTTTTAATTGCCTTGACAAAGCTACTACCATAAATCTCCTTTGAGAGAAAAGAGACAATATCACAGACACACACAAAAATACTGGATTTTATTATAAAAAATATTCAGCCAAGAGATAAAGCTCTTAGGAATTAAAAATCTAATAGTAAAAATGAAATACTCATCAGAAGAACTGGAATATAATATTGAATCTATCTCCAGAAAATAGAAAAACAAATAAATAAAGAGATGAAGACGACAAAAAATATTTCACAAAATAGAAGACTAGTCCAGAGAACTCAATATCTGAAAACACAGTTTGACAAAGAGAAGAGGAAAGAGAAAGGAAGATATTAACAATGAAATAACTCAATCCAAGTCGTCAGAACGGAAGAGTTTCTAGATTAAAATGACTCATATACTGTCAAAAAATTGATGAAAATAGACCCACATCAAGATACATCATTTGAAATTTGACAACACAGGAGAAAGACAATCCCAGCAGCTTCTGGAGAATAAACACTGGTTACATGTAAAGAATTAGAAGTAAAAATGGGTTTCGGCTTCTATATTTCAATACCAGAGCAATGTCTTTAAATTTTGAAGGAAAAATCTTTCCCATATACAAATTCTATACCTTTTTACAAAGGAAGGTAGACTTTCACACCTGGTCAAGTAACAATTTTACTCCCATTCATCTTTTTAGGGAGCTACTAGAGAAAACAGTCAACCTAAGAAAGAAATTAAATCAAGAGGGAGAATTCATGGCACAGAACAAAAAGGAGAGGTGATAAGAATCTAGGTGATGCTAAAGGGAGAACACGTACTAGGCAAGCAGAGTACCCAGCAGATTGAAAAATATAAAAACACACACACACACATACATATATATATATACACACACACATATTCATATATATAGACACACACATACATATACACACACATGTATATGTACGTACACATGTATATGTACATACAACACATACATATGTGTGTGTCTATATATACATATGTATACGTGTGTGTCTATATATATGAAGGGCATAGATACTCTTCTTTCCACAATGCACAGATAATATTTTGAAAATAATAAAACCATTGCTTTTGTTGAAGAGATCCACAGTATTGATGATGCATAGCAGAGATTGAATGATGTGCCAATGAACACATCATTGACATGAGTTGTTATATCAAGCCTAGTGCCTCTCTTTTAACCAGTATCTTAGCCAAAGTCTTCTGATTCCTGCAGAGTATAATGAATAAAATACACACACACACACACACACACACACACCCCACACAACAATTTGTGCAAATGACAGGATTTAGGTTGATATGATAATTGATACACAGATATGGATACACATAGAATATCCTCAAAAGTTAGATATTACAAAAAGCTGGTAATAATTCTTGCAATCCTGAGAATAGGAAATGAGTTAACTGGGGGGGAAGGAATGTGAGGAAGACTGACTTTTCTCTTCTCAGTTACCATTTTTTTGCTTCTAAATTTTGTGCTCTGTGTATATTACCTATATATAATTAATAAAACATTCTCCTCCCCCCACAAAAAAAGAATAACTTATTTATTTATTTATATTTATTTATTTGTTTGTTTATTTATTTTTGAGGTGGGATTTCGCTCTTGTTGCCCAGGCTGGAGTGCAATGGCAAGGTCTTGGCTCACTGTAATCTCTGCCTCCGGGTTCAAGCTATTCTCCTGCCTCAGCCTCTCAAGTAGCTGGGATTACAGGTACCTGCTACCACACCCAGCTAACTTTTTGTATTTTTAGTAGAGACAGGGTTTTGTCATGTTGGTCAGGCTGGTCGTGAACTCCTGACCTCAGGTAATCCACCTGCCTCGGCCTCCCAAAATGCTGGGATTACACACATGACCCACTGCGCCCAGCAGAATAACTTTAGACTTCTCAGTGGCCAGTAGAAGACAGAAGGCCATGGAATAATGACTTTAAAATTCTAAAGACAAATTATTACAATCTAGAATTCCATATATAGTTATACAATTAGGCATTAGATAAAGATAATTAGATACTTTTAGGCAAAATAGCCTCAAAATATACTTCCTCGTACAATTTCTCAGAAAACGACTAGAAAATATGTTTTAACAGTTGAGCAAATAAACCTAGAAAAACAAAGATACAGTATACAGGAAATGGAAATATAACCCACGAGAAAGACAAAGGGAATCCTCGGGTGAAGGGCGATCCCCAGATAAACACTATAAGCCAAGTCTAGCAGATATTCGACCTAGATTACAACAGGTCAGAAATCTCAGAGAAACTGCTTCCAAAAGTTGAAGTTAGTAGGGCACCTGGTGGACCTGAAATCCAGAGACATCTAGGGATGTGTCATTCCTGGTCCTGTTTGCTCTCAGATCCACTTCCTGCCAATCCTCTGCTCTGCTCTGTGTTTCAGGGAGGGATGGTCCCTGCAGGTTGGCTTTTGTAGGCTTCTACGTTAGTGCATTTCTGATTGAGACCATTGGTAACAGTTGGGAGAAGAGGAAAGGAAGGAAAACCAGGTCATTTTCTACATCTCTTTCTTGGGCAACTCCCTTAGTATTATAAGTTTCTTGTGTTTTTGTGTTTTTTTGTTTGTTTGTTTGTTTTTCTTGAGGCAAACTCTCACTCTGCTGCCCAGGCTGAAGTGCAGTGGCTTGATCATGGCTCACTGCAGCCTCAACCTCCCAGTCTCAGGTAATCCTTCCACCTCAGCCTCCCAAGCAGCTGGGACTACAGGTGTGCACCACCACACCAGGCTAACTTTTTAATTATTTGTAGAGATGAGGTTTCCCTATGTTGCCCAGGCTGGTCTCAAACTTCTGGGCTCAAGCAATCCTCCTCTCTCATCCAGAGTGCTGGGGCTATAGGCATGAGCCACCAGATCCTGCCTAAGTTACCATTTTGATTCCATCTATCCCTGGATATTAACGCTAAGGCTTCAGACACCACTTTTCTCCTTTTTCTCTAAAACCTAGAAAGAAAAGCTACTGATAGCATTCTGCTGATACCAAAGTGTTTAGTTACTTCACTGCCCCCTTTAACTTCTCGCCTCCTCCCTGCGTTCCAGTTCCTTAAATTCAGTTCCTTTGTTGTAAATTCTTTTTTTTTTCCAGTTTGAGAAATTAATGTGTATCAGTGATACCAGTTTCAAATCAGTGATACCAGTTTCAAACACATTTCCAACATTTCATGTGACTTTTTCTTAGATGTCCTTGATTTACAATGTGCAGGGATGTATTTATTTCTGCAGTTGCATTTATCAATCTCTTGTATGGATTCTGACTTGCCCCACTGAGTTTATTAAAACAAATCCCCCTGCTTTTCCTTCTGGGTCGCTTCTCTGGACTTAACCTCCATGCTGAATACCCCCTCTCCTTCCAGCCCTGCAGGTCTATTCTCCCTTTTCCCTGGATGTGCACAGGCCTTGGCCATCTTTGCACTCTCTGTTACTCCTTCCTGGAAAACCCTCCTTGTCATCTAGTCTCCCAGGATCATCCTTCACATCTTACTTCGGATGTGAAGTAGCTGTGCCTCCAGGAAGCCCTCCTGGACCACAACATGTACTGCTTCATTTACGTTTACTGATTTACATCATCATCCCCAGGGCTTGTGCATCCTGAGTCACCTCCATCATGTGTCATGTGGCCTTGTGAACACCTGTTCCTAAGTCCCCACTCCTCACCAGACTCTGAATTTCCTGGAGTGAGTCTCTGTCAGAAGCATGGTGATAAGTCAGTAAACTAGTGTCACGTGAGGATATGGATAAAGAACAAGAACATTCAGGGTCAACCTGGATGCTAAAGTGTCAGTAACAGCATTGAAGAGGGTGTGGAATATGGGTCTAATCTGACATCTTATCTGGGTGTCCTGTGAAGCCTGAGACCTCTGTGCTTTCTGGGGCCTCAAGCAAGCTGAACAGGGCCCATCAGTGCAGAGACCAAACTATATCACCCTTCACAGAGAAACTGGGGTCTGAGCCAGGCTCTGGGCTGCTGCTCACTCCACTCTTCAGATCCATTTCATAGTCTCTGTTTCTCTCAGGCTATGTGTGTCTATGTGTCTGAATCTGTCCCTCTATTTGCTCTTCTTCAGAGTTCTCCTTCCTTCTCAATGTCTCTGTCACTCTGACCCTCTGTCTCTTTCTCTCCAGAATCCATAACCCTGAAAAATGGTTTATCACTTCACTTCAGGTCCTGGAAGGACAGTGTCTGCACCTGGTCTGTGTTTTCAATAGCAAACTTCCAGCCAGGCTGAGCTGGGCCCAGGAAAGCCTGACCCTGAGCCCCTCCCAGTCCAACACTGGAGTGCTAGAGCTGCAAGCGCACCTCAGAGATGAAGGAGAATTTACCTGCCAAGCTCAGAACCCTCTTCCCTATAACTTTTTCAATTAAGATATTAGAAAAATTATTTCATAGTTTTGTCAAAGCTAAATTATAGGACACACCCTATATATCTTATATGGCCCACCCAGGGAACAGCAGAGCTCCCTGACGCTCTCCCTGCAGAGTGAGTGTCAAAGGGCTGCACGCCAGACCGCAGCCTCTCACAACCTGCAGCTCCCAGGTAGCTAAGCAAGTGGCTCCCTGGGGTCACCCAGGGGAATAGGAGAGCACTCAGCCCAGATTCAAAGTCAGCTTTGAGACCTGGACTGACACTGAGGCCAGAGCCCTCTGTTTACTGCTGGTCAGTCTTCAGAGGGGTTGAGGTGAGGCCTGGACTGACACGTTCTTCCATCCAGGAATTCAGGAAGGATCTGAAGAACAAATGTCCAAGTCTTACAGGAACAGGAAAGACAAGGAATTGTGGTTTAGCAGGTGAATCTTCCTTGTTCCATTTTTCCCAGTAAAACCAGGGTTCATGGTGGAGGTATTTATTTTGGCCATCAGGGAGGCAGCTGTGAAGATTTTGTTTCTCTGTCTCTGCCTCATCTTCCTCAGGTGAGTGCTGCCCCAGGACCAAAGCAGGAGGTGTGGGGCAGGCAGGGACATGATGCTGAATTCGATTCCTAGTGCTGGAGGGACCTGAACCAGTTACCAGGGCCTGAGGCCAGCAGTTGAGTTGTGATGAGAATTCCGCATGGGCCAGTTGTCCGTCCCCAACTCTGGGCGAGAGTCCAGCTCTCATCATGGAGGTCTTGGAGGTTAGGCCTGCTCTCTCCGTCAGTCCCCTCCATCCCCTTAGCAGGGCACAGGAAGGTGAGTTTGCCGCTCTCTATACCCTGATCTGGCCACAGTGACAGGCCGTGGGCCCTTCGCTTATTATGAGGTCCTGCGGTAGGAATGCAGCAAGGGCAGCAGCAGGTGTGGAGGCTGTAAACACTGTCACGGGCCAATCTTCCAGATGAGTGTCATGGAAGTCTCACCCTCCAACATCCCACTAGACACCTCTCCCTAGATGGCTCCTAGGATTGCTCCACTCAACATGGCCAAAGTTGAACCAACCATCTACCCACCCCCAAACAACTTTCTCTCTGGGATCCCTATCCCATTGACGACACAGTGACCCCCTCTTTAAAGTCGTAACAAGGGTGTGGTTCTCCACCGTGAGCTTCCTCCTCCCTTCTCCAGATCCCATAGATCACTAATTCTTGTCCCTCCTAGGTAAGCAGAGCTCACCTTGGAGCCCTTTTCTCCATTCTAACCCTGTTCATTCCTGGAGCCTCACCTTTTCTCTGGTCACTGAACCTTCCTGACCTCCTGCCTCTATCTCTCCCCACCACAGGCCCCCATATAGTGCGTCTAGATGCCTCTGTGTCCGGTTCCTCCACAGTCTGAATGGCCATGTTTCCTTTCCATTGCTGTAGAATGAGGTGCAAACACCACAGCATGGTCTGTTGCCTGCTAGACTTTGCTCCCAGATGGTACACAAATGGCCAAAGAGTATATGAGAAGATGCTCAACATCATTAGTCATTTGACAAATGCAGATCAAAACTGTAAGGGAGATGCTACTTCACACTAATTCAGACAGCTGTACTATTTTTCCCATTGCTTCTGTAACATATTACCCCAACATTAGTTAGTGGTTTGAAACAACACCACATACCTCCTTCCAGTTCCGCAGGTCAGAAGGATGAAACAGAACTCACCGGACTATAAAATGAAGGATGGTTCCTTCTGGATGCTTTTTGGAGCAAGGCTTTTATTGTTGGGTCTGCAGGCTGTACAAGAAGCATAGTGGCTTCTGCTTTTGCTCGGCTTCTGGGGAGGCCTCAGTAAACTCAAAATCATGGCAGAAGGTGAAGGGGGAGCCAGCACTTCACACAGCTAGAGGAGGAAGAAGAGCTTTGTTGTAAATTCTTAAAATGGTTTCATTTTTCCTGGTGAGATATATGGTTGAATTACAAAGAAATACCTAGAAATCTAAGAAAAACAATAAAGCAAAATAATTAATAGCAAGGAACAAAATTTGTATAAGAAAGAGAAGGTTCTCGGCCAGGCACGGTGGCTCACGCCTGTAATCCCAGGACTTTGGGAGGCTGAGGCGGGTGGATCACAAGGTCAGAAGTTCGCAATCAGCCTGGCCAACATGGTGAAACCCTGTCGCTAATAAAAATAAAATAAGGAAGAGAAGGCTCTCGGTCGGGCGTGGTGGTGCATGCCTGTAATCCCAGCTACTTGGGAGGCTGAGGCAGGAGAATCACTTGAACCCAGGAGG
>NW_012115300.1:3647981-3657159 GCF_000951035.1 Colobus angolensis palliatus | reverse complement strand
CATGCATCCCTTCTACACCCGGGCAGCCACCATGATAGGCGAGATCGCCGCCGCCGTGTCCTTCATCTCCAAGTTCCTCCGCACCAAGGGGCTCACGAGCCAGCGACAGCTGCAGACCTTCAGCCAGAGCCTGCAGGAGCTGCTGGCAGAACTTCATAAACATCACTGGTTCCCAGAAAAGCCACGCAAGGAATCAGGTTACCGTTGTATTCGCATCAACCATCAAATGGATCCTCTGATTGGACAGGCAGCACAGCGGATTGGACTGAGCAGTCAGGAGCTGTTCAGGCTTCTCCCAAGTGAACTCACACTCTGTTGACCCCTGCGAAGTGTCCTGCAGAATTGGAGAGGATGGCTCCATCTGTGTGCTGTATGAAGCCTCACCAGCAGGAGGTAGCACTCAGAACAACACCCACGTGCAAATGGTAGACAGCCCAATCAGCTGTAAGGAGGAACTTCTCTTGGGCAGAACGAGCCCTTCCAAAAACTACAAGATGATGACTGTATCAGGTTAAGATATAGTCTGTGGGTGGATCATTTATAATGATGGATAAATTTGATTTTTGCTTTGGGTGGGCTCCTCTTGGGGATGGATTATGGAATTTAAACCATGTCACAGCTGTGAAGATCTGGCACAAGATAGAGTGGTAAAAAAAATTTTTTTTTTAGCCGGGCTTGGTGGCTCACGCCTGTAATCCCAGCACTTTGGGAGGCCTAGGCGGGCGGATCACGAGGTCAGGAGATCCAGACCATCCTGGCTAACACGGTGAAACCCTGTCTCTACTAAAAATACAAAAAATTAGCTGGGCGTGGTGGCGGGCGCCTGTAGTCCCAGCTACTCCGGAGGCTGAGGCAGGAGAATGGCGGGAACCCGAGAGGCGGAGCTTGCAGTGAGCCGAGATCGTGCCACTGCACTCCAGCCTGAGCGACAGAGCGAGACTCCGTCTCAAAAAAAAAAAAAATTAAGTGACAGTGCCATAGTTTGGACAGTACCTTTCAATGATTGATTTTAATAGCCTGTGAGCCCAAGTAAATGATCACTTTATTTGCTAGGGAGGGAAGTCCTAGGGTGGTTTCAGTTTCTCCCAGACATACCTGAATTTTTACATCAGTCCCTTTAAAGAAAATCTGTATTTCAAAGAACCTTTCTCTGCAGTAAATCTCGCAGAGGAATTTGCACTATTACACTTAAATTGTTACTGTTAACCTTTTTGGCAGCTCAATAGGAAAGCTGAACGTTTTAAACATGGTAGTACTGGAAATTTTACGATAAGACTTTTACCTGGCACTTAAGTATGTATAAATGTACATAAAGACAAACTAGTAAGCATGACCTGGGGAAATGGTCAGACCTTGTATTGTGTTTTTGGCCTTGAAAGTAGCAAGTGACCAGAATCTGCCATGGCAACAGGCTTTTAAAAAGACCCTTAAAAAAGACACTGTCTCAACTGTGGTGTTAGCACCAGCCAGCTCTCTGTACATTTGCTAGCTTGTAGTTTTCTAAGACTGAGTAAACTTCTTATTTTTAGAAAGTGGAGGTCTGGTTTGTAACTTTCCTTGTACTTAATTGGGTAAAAGTCTTTTCCACAAACCACCATCTTTTTTGTGAACTTTGTTAGTCATCTTTTATTTGGTTAAATTATGAACTGTTGTAAATTTATACAGTTCATGTATATTGATTGTGGCAAAGTTGTACAGATTTCTATATTTCGGATGAGAAATTTGTCTTCTCTCTATAATAAATTGTTATCTTGGCATTTAAGAAAAAAGAATGAGAAGGTTCTCATATTTTACTATTTGGTTTAGCTCTTATTTTAATTTAAATGATCAAAGTAAAATAAATAAGTATTTGCTCTAACAAAGATTAGACTCACTTTTCATAACCCAAACCATACAACATGATAGACCAGATCATAGAATTTCTCCTATAGAGCAAAAAGATACTCCTATTTGTAATAGGTAGAAAAGTCTTATAGCTCTATTGAGAAAAGAAGAACACGATGTACAGGAAATAAAAGCTCTTCCTTTCGAGTGAGAGGGGTAGAGGGAAGAAGGCGGAGAGAAGAAAGAAAAGGGAGAAAGGAAGTATGGGAAGTATGACACGTGGATCTGATAGACCTTCTCCAGTCTGCTTTCCAAAGAACACAGGTGTATTGGGTAAACTCCAAATGAGGATATCTGGCCCCTTCTCTATCTTTGGGACTTTGGAAAGAGACTACCTCTCAGAACTGGAGAGAGAAGCATGCCAAGTCAATTTAATAGCAACTCTGAGTTCTATCTGAGAGCTTGTCAGAAGTAGCTGCTGTAATTAGGATGAGAGTTCTTAGAACTGGGGTTTGAAAGGCAGAACACTCTAATTGGAGTTAAGGAGTTCAGACACTCCTAAGGGGTAACAAGGTGGAGTCAAATCAATGGAAAGAGAGTACAAAGTCCTCACTGAGCTGAGGACAAAGAGAACACAAGCTCATTGCCGTAACTGTCAGCAATAAATACCATCAATGGAAACAGTTCATAAATGAAATAAACCAGCCAGTGTACCTCCCAACCACAAGGACCAGCTTAGGGCCAAGGAGACACATTTCCCTTAATTCTCTCAATAACCCCAACTAATAACTTCAGCACACTGCAAAAGATGCTTCTAGCAGTCCAGTAACTCCACTATTCTTCCAAAAGATGCTACTTGGGGAGGAACCCAGAAGGGAAGCAGAATCCCAAAAGAACCTAAGTAATACAAGATAAACGAAATTACCTAAAGAGAAAAATTAAATGTTTGGATCCTACCGCTTCATGCTGACTTGGGCTATAACTGATTTATATATTTTTTCTGATTACCTAGAGACATAAAGAAGCACATTTGAGTTGTTGTAGTCCATTGGCAACCTCACAATGCAGAAGTTTAGCTACAGAAGCGACAATTTTATTCATGAGAAGACTGAAGCACAGAGGGCTTAAATGTCTTTGCCAAGGTTAAAGCTGAAAATAGAATGATGATTTCAACTACAGTTGACCTTAGTAGAAAGCAGGTCCTCTTTGCCAAATATGAGTATCTTGATCCCTCAGCAAAGGCTCTTTTTCCTGCACCTTCACTCTCCAGCCACTGCCTTTCTTTTCCTACTCCAACTTCTAGGTAGTGATACAGCTCTTCATTCTGCTTAAGACCATGTGTCTGATGTTTATTATAGATACAATTAGCTTAAAGTTTGTTTAAAGTTACAGATAAAAAAACTTACAAGTTCCTTTACATCAGGCCATCTATAAAAACAAATCAAAGAGGAACGCACAGTCACTTGTAGATTCTGAACAGATGTCTTTGGCAAGAATAGAATGTAGAAAGAAGAAAATTCCAAACCATGATGCCACTTGGACAGTTCTGAGAACACTGATACAGCTTCCCCATTTTTAAATTTATAATTACAGTAAAACTCTGGTGAAAATACAAGTTGAGGATGTATCAGCTGACAAAAGAATATTTTCTTTTTTTGGGGGGACGGAGTCTCACTCTGTCGCCTGGGCTGGAGTGCGGTGGCCGGATCTCAGCTCACTGCAAGCTCCGCCTCCCAGGTTTACACCATTCTCCTGTCTGAGCCTCCCAAGTAGCTGGGACTACAGGCGCCCACCACCTCGCCCTATTAGCTTTTTGTATTTTTTAGTAGAGACGGGGTTTCACCGTGTTAGCCAGGATGGTCTCGATCTCCTGACCTCGTGATCTGCCCATCTTGGCCTCCCAAAGTACAGGGATTATAGGCTTGAGCCACCGTGCCCGGCCGAGAATATTTTCAAGAAGTATGACCACTCAGACTTTTGACGTTGGAATCTATGATGGTTAAAAGAGAAGGGTAACTATTCAAGATGTGCAAGGATGCTGAACAGGAGGCATTCTACTCCACCCATCACTTGACCTCCTTTCACAATTTGTGGTGCTCCTGGGTATCAAAGACCTAATTGTTTTAATGACTATTCTTTCTGTGGGTTTTCAAATAATTAATTTGTTTCCTATTCAGTCTAAGCTCTCAAGAAAACTGTGGAGTCTTGTCATAATACTTTGTAATTTATAACTTTCCTTTAGTTATATTCTTTCCTGGTATTCTCACAGTACTTCATGTGATAGATGATACAGATGAGAAACAGTGGTTCCAAGAATTCAAGCAATTTCTGCAAGGCCCTGTTACTGGAACATGAGGAGCTGGGATTCCAAACCCAGTCTTCCAACGGCAAATCCCTTTCCACTCTAATTCCTTCCTGAATTTATCTGATTTACAGCAGGGTAATGACTCCCAAACCTTAACTCTGCCCTAGGAAATTACTCATACTTTCTCTTTATCATCAAAAAGGAGTCTGTCAAGAATCAGTGTCAAAAATTCTTAATCCGGTGAACTGTATTGCTCTTCTAAATTTAACTCTACACCAAATTATGCATAGAAAGAGATTCGTTGGCCTGCCGACCTGAGATTCTGAAATTTTCTGTAGTGCCTAACAGGCCTTTTTGATCCATCACATTTAGTCACATCAATCATATTAACTCAAATAACACATTGTAGAGAAAATAATGTAACTTGATTGATGTGAACAGATGTGACATGGGACAATTAAGTTTCAGTTTAAGGACCCAAGGAGAAAAAACACCTGATGCTCTGTAAGGTTCACTAAACAAAGACCCCATTGCTAACAGTATCAATCGGATTTATAGGCTTCGTTTTCCCAAGTGGAAGAGAGAAGAAATACAATATATCTTAATAGTATAATATGTGTTTATCTACCGTGCATGGGCAGAAAATTCCCCGATTGTCTGAAATCTAATATTTCCTGTTGCATTCTAGAGCCAAGTCTAACCTCGTAATACTAATCCACAGGGAAAATAACACTGTATTTTAGGAAATAAATTATAATTATTATACGTATGGAGGAAAACATTTCAAAATAATTCAATATATTACTTTAAGAAAAATAAGTAATTTTAATATACTTGAAATGTGAATAATACTTTATTGGGAATATTTTTAAAGCATTTTAGATGGTGAATATTTAAAGGCATTTGCACTGGTACAAAAGATTATAACCATTCCTTTCAAAGTCTTCTTTTTCTTGAGTTCCACTTCTTAATTTAAGCCTAAGTAAAACAAAGATCAAAATATACTGGGAGTTGAGTCCATTCTCTATCTCCCACTGCAAGACTGAGTAGTAGTGGTGCCCATACCTAGCACCATGGCCTCCTTGAATAAAGTCTGCCTTACCAGCTTAAGAAAATACTCACATACACACATTTTTAATGGAAGAAACAGGGAAACATTTGGTAGTTTTAAGTATGTGTGTGTGTGTATGTATATACACACACACATATATATACACACACATCTATATTAGGTATATATACCTATATATGAAAACAACAAAAAGAAGACATATAGTATATGTATACACATGTGTGTATATACACACTTGTGTGTATATGTCTACTTGAATGTGTGTATACATATATATATATATATATGCATATATATATACTTAAAACTACCAAAGTTTTCCTGTTTTTTTCCCATTGGATATTGAGAAAAGTAACACTTGTATCTTATATATCTTATTAGAGGAAATAATTTATAATCAATCTAATGTGTTTTTTTGGATTTTTGTTTTTAGTTTTTTTTTTTTTTTTGAGATGGAGTCTTGCTGTGTTGCCCAGGCTGGAGTGCAGTGGTGTGATCTTGCTCACTGCAAGCTCCGCCTCCTGGGTTCACACCATTCTACTGTCTCAGCCTCCAAGTAGCTGGGACTACAGGCACACACCACCATGCCTAGCTAATTTTTTTTTTTTTTTTTTTTTAATAGAGACAGGCTTTCACCTTGTTAGCCAGGATGGTCTCGATCTCCTGACCTTGTGATCCACCTGGCTCAGCCTCCCAAAGAGCTGGGATTACAGGTGTGAGCCACTGCGCCCAGCCAATCTAATGTTTTTAAAGCATATCTTTATTTTTTCTTTTTAACATTTCTCTCTTTCCTATCTCTAATACTCTTTCCCTTTTTTTCAGTCATCTCTCTCAGGTTAAATAATCCTCTTTCTATTTTGCTTTCCTCCCTCTTTTATTTCCTCAATGATTTACGAAAGGAACACCCAGGATTTCAGTACCCAATTCTTAGATGCTGTGTTTCTGGCCCCTGGTGTGCACAGTTAGTGCTTCCTAGGAAGCCGTTGCACAGAGGCAAAGTCTGGAGAGAGAGCGTGCCACCTCACAGCAGCTGTGTGGCCTTGGCCATGGACTGGATTCCTGTGCTTAAGGTTTCTTATCTTCATACCTGAGATAATCACAGTTACACACCCCATGGAGTAATTAGTGAGACTTAAACGAATTGATTCTAAAGTGCGTTATAATATTTAGTAGTAGTAGTAGATGCTCAGTATGTTAGTTTATTTTCTCCTTTGTTGAGGGATTGAGTTTCATCTTTTTATAGAAGTTACAGTTTTTCTACCAATTTTGTTTCTTCTTCTCTCCATTAATGCCCAAGAAAGGTGATGAAGATGAAAATTGCAGGTTTCTTCTCCTCTTTCCCCTGTCTAATTTTGTTCATATTACAAAGCATTTCAGCATGGTAGGGTATAGCATCATGCTGAATGCTTTATAACATGAACTGAAATTAGTTTATGAGAATGAAAGATGAATAAAGCAATTTATAGGGAAGTGAAAATCGGGGGGAGCAGAGAGGCATTATAATTACAAGACAAAAAATTGTGTATGGGCCAGGAATGGTGGTTCACACATGTAATCCTAGCACTTTGGGAAGCTGAGGAAGGAGTTCGCTTGAGCCCAGGAGTTCAAGACTAGCCTGGGCAACATAGTGAGGTCTCACTCTATATAAAAATCCAAAAAAATTGACAGGCTTGGTGGCACATGTCTGTAGTCCCAGCTACTCGGGAGGCTGAGGTTAGAGGATTTCTTGAGCCCGGGAGGTCGAGCTGCAATGAGCTGTGATCATGCCACTGTACTCCAGCCTGGGCAACAGAGTGAGACCGCATCTCCAAGAAACAAAACAAAACACAAACAAAGTTGTGTATGGCATCCCAGGCCCTTCACAGTAATCCTATCCAAATGCTCATGCTTCTGGCCTCTATTCCTGAGAAGCACCTGCTTTAGCCACATGAGAAGGCTTTCTATGCCCCAAACTTTCCTTTCCCCCTTTTCTACCTGTCGGAATTCTAGTCGCCCTTCAAGAACCATCTGAAATGTTACCATCCCTGAGAAGCTTCCCCCATTCCGGTAGATGAGATTAATAACTGCTTCTCTCCGGCTCCACAGCTCGGTTACCACACTAGCACAGCCTCATTGTTTACTTGCCCGAATCCTCTCCTAACCTCTTTGAAGAAGGGGTCTTTTCTCTTTTTTGTTCTTCTTTTTTTTTTTTTTGAGGCAGAGTCTCACTGTGTCACCCAGCCTAGAGTGCAATGGCAGGATCGTGGCTCAGTGCAACCTCTGCCTTCCAGGTTCAAGTGATTCTCCTGCCTCAGCCTCCCTAGTAGCTGGGATTACAGGCATGTGACACCATGCCCAGGTAATTTTTGTATTTTCAGTAAAGATAAGGTTTCACCATGTTGACCAGGCTGGTCTTGAACTCCTGACCTGAGATGATCCGCTCATCTCGGCCTCCCAAATTGCTGGGATTATAGGCGTGAGTCACTGTGCCCAGACAAGAAGGGATCTTGTCTTACTAACTCACTTAACCCCAGTGAGAAAACCCAGTACATTTTTTTCAACTTTTATTTTAGACTTAGAGGGTACACGTGCAGATTTGTGTACCCTCTAAGATTATCCCTGGGTATATTGTGTGATGCTGAGGTTTGGAGTATGAATGATCCTGTCACCAAGGTACTGAGCATAGTACTCAATAGTTAGTTTAGTACATTATATAGAGTTGATTTTGTAAAATACAGAGATCTCAATAATAATTATCTTTAACAATCACATTGTTATTAAAATATATGTAAAATGATATTTCATGGATGTTGAGAGCTTAAGGCATTTTTTTTTAAACTTGCCTGCATAGCACTCAACTTACAAGATTCCCTCATGTATCCACAGCCTTGTTCAAACGTTTCATTGGAGGGGTGTTTTCAGAAGAAGAGGAATGAAGGAAGAGGAATAAAGCAGGAGAAAATAAAGCTTAGAAAGAGTGTGGTGTCAGCTGAACAGCAGCTTTAGTTTGTTTCACTGGAGAAGATCTGGGACGTGAATTACAACACAGATTTGAGTAGCCTTGAGGCAAGGAGGAGGACTTTTGGATTCCCACACCAGTCAGCCATTGGCCAAGGTTAAGGCAGTGCAGCTTTCAAGGTAGAGGAGGTAACTGCTGGCTGCTATTTGACCTAGGGAAATTCTCTGTAAAGAGAGAGGGAAAACTTTGAGTTGTTAGTAGCTAACACTCAAGAGTCTTTGCAGAATGGATGCTTCAGTTGATAAAAAGAATCTCGGCAGAAGACCATGCCATCCTCTAATTAAAATGTCCTTGGATTCTAGAGCAAATGCTCAGAAAAAGTAGAAGTGTTTCCATGTTTGAGGACAAATGTTAATATTAGACTATTCTAAGCTCTGAGTGTTGCCATGCATTTACTCATTTAATTATCCATGCACTCAGTTAATTAACATTTATTGAGTCCTGCTTATTATGGCCCACTCCAGTAAACAATGCAACAACGTTTAAGCCCGATGCCCTTGAATGTGCTAATCTAATGGTTTTTAGTGATTTAGTATTAGAAGCCATACTTTAACAAAAGAGCTGATCACTGGGTGGTGTATCAGGATTCTCTAGAGGGGCAGAACTAATAGAATAGATGAATATATGAAGAGGAGTTTATTAAGGAGTATTGACTCACACAGTAACAAGGTGAGGTCTCACAATAGGCTGTCTGCAAGCCAAGGAGCAAGGAAGCCAGTCCAAGTCCCAAAGCTGAAGAACTTGGAGTCTAATATTGGAGGGCAGGAAGCATCCAACATGGGAGAAAGATGTAGGCCGGAAGACTAAACCAATCTAATCTTTCCACGTTCTTCTGCCTGCTTTTATTCTGGCTGTGCTGGCAGCTGACTAGATTGTGCCCACCCAAATTGAAGGTGGGTCTGGCTTTCTTTTTTTTTTTTTTTTTGAGACGGAGTCTTGCTCTGTCACCCAGGCTGGAGTGCAGTGGCCGGATCTCAGC
>NW_012115300.1:3638096-3644236 GCF_000951035.1 Colobus angolensis palliatus | reverse complement strand
AAAAAAAAAAAAAAAAAAATGAAAACCTACTACTATCAAGTATAACTTGTCTGCATACCTTCAGAATTGTAGAAGCCACATTGGGGTTCAAAGCATAAATTCAAGAACATTTATTAGCTGTGGAATCCTGGGCAAGTAATTATGAAGGCATTAGTTCCTTCATTTGTTAAAAAAATATATATATTTTCATCTGTATAACAGTAACTACCCTGTATGGTTTAGTGAGGTGCTAAGTAAACTATTGTGCATGAATCATTAAGAACAGTATTTGAAATTCAATGAATGGCAGATATAATGAGTATTAAGTTATCTGGACACAATAAACTCTGGTCCTAGAGACAGGTAGCATCTGTCACCTTCTTGCTTTGCGTTATGTAGGGAAAAGAAGAAGCCAGCATTGCCTCTCCTCTGACCTGCTCGAAAACTACCCTAAGTCACTGCAGCACAAAACTAGCTGTATCTCTGTACCGGAAGAAAAAAAAAAAAAAAAGAAAGAAAAGTCTTCAGTGGTTACTATTGACAACCCCATCAGAGGTCACATGAGTGGCCTACATGACTTTATAGTTCTTACTGCTAACCAGGAGATTGAATGGATTGACTAGCTCCTGGTTTCAAGTCTGGGAAGAACCCATTACATACATCAATGATCTAGTAGGAGTCATTGATGGGAGGAGTCATTCTTGGTAGGAATCCCCCACCAACTCCAGACGGGCTGGACTTCATGACCGCATTCAACATTATCTACCTGTCATGGGATGAGGCCCAGGTACTTTTCTAATTCAGAGCCCACTGTGACACAGAAAGGGAAAGGTAGGGAACAGGGACAAATCTTTGTTTTTAGATGCAAATATACTTGATAAAACTATAGAAAAAAAGCAAAGAAATAATTTTTAAAAAAGACAGTGCATTATGGGGCCAGGAGTAGTGGCTCATGCCTGTAGTCACAGCACTTTGGGAGGCCAAAGTGGGCGGATCACTTGAGGTCAGGAGTTCGAGACCAGCCTGGACAACATAGTGAAATCCCGTGTCTACGAAAAATAAAAAAATGAGTCAGGCATAGTGATGCATGCCTGTAATCCCAGCTACTCAGGAGGCTGAGGCAGGAGAATTGCTTGAACCTGGGAGGCAGAGGTTGCAGTGAGCCAAGATCATGCCACTGTACTCCACCCTGGGTGACAGAGTGAGACTTCATCTCGAAGGAAGGAAGGAAGGAAGGAGAGGAGAGGAAAGGAGGGAGGGAGGGAAGGAGGGAAGGAAGGAAGGAAATCATGGGCTCTGAGGCACTCATTCTCTTGATATACGGGTTTATATTTAACTATTTGTTCAACTGTACTGATATGTTACATTCTCTTTTTTTATGTATATATTTCACAATTGAGCTGAAAATACACCACATCACTAATACTCTTCATTACACAAAGGATTATATTATTATAAGGAAAAGCTGGGGTATCAATAACTCAGAGTCTCTCAAAAGAATTAGACTTCAAATGTGAGAAAGTTTTAAGTAATATTTTAACCTATGTATTCTGCTTATATTTTTCTTTTTGTATATGCCCAGGACTGATAAATAATAAAAATTAGTATTTAAATCCATACAAATTACTTCATTTATTTACTTATTTTTTTTCTTTTTAGTGACAGAGACTTGCTCCATTGACCAGGTTGGAGTGCATTGGCATGATCATAAGTCACTGCAGCCTCAAATTCCTGGCCTCAAGTGATCTCAGCCTCAGCATCCCGAGTAGCTGAGATTACAGGAGTGTGCCACCGTGTCCAGCTGATTTTTGTTTTTTTGTTTTTTGATCCTGCTATTTTGCCCAGGCTGGTCTTGAACTCCTGGCCTCAAGTGATTCTCCCACCTCGGCCTCCCAAGTGGTGGGGTTACAGAGAGGCATGAGCTACTGAGTTTGGCCAAATTTCAGTAAATATATAATAAAAATTCTAGGTCATAATAAAAAGGAAAGAAAGTTTCTTATGTATGTTGGTGTTGGCTCCCTTGACCATCACCCTAATACTGATCCAGTTAGCCTTATATAGCCAAGATCACTGCCTCCAGCTGGCCTTAAAGCTAACCGATCCAGTTAGCCTTATATAGCCAAGATCACTGCCTCCAGCTTGCCTTAAGGGTCATTCTACATTCTCTCCTAATAGACTCTTGACCAGAGAATCTCTGCTATCCCTCTTTTTTTGTGGAAGTTGGCCACAGTTGTCTCTGAGGCTTGGAGGCACTACTTCCTC
Source organism: Colobus angolensis palliatus (assembly GCF_000951035.1). Taxonomy (NCBI): domain Eukaryota; kingdom Metazoa; phylum Chordata; class Mammalia; order Primates; family Cercopithecidae; genus Colobus; species Colobus angolensis. Next base: position 3,641,995 of record NW_012115300.1, on the reverse strand, counting down.
TCATGAAGCTGAAGTTTCAGGGAGCAGCAGTCACAAATACCCTTTGACCAGAAATTCCACCTCAACCAGCAGATGGAATACAAATTATTCATAAGTGAATGTGTAGAAAATTAATTAACCCCGAATATATTTAGTATGTAAGTATTATATTTGACATTCATAATATATTTAAAAATTAATCGTAGGATACATTTCTAAAAATCTTGCAGAAAAAACACTCCTAGATGATTTTTATGATTGCAATAGAATGCTATCATAAGCATAACCTCTTCACACACAGTGGCATTGAAAGAATTGCTGACATTCATTTAGCTCTTCATTTACTTAAAACAAAGAATAATTAACATATTCTAATCACTGCAAAAACCTGTTCACTGACCCAAGATAATTTAAAAGCTTTCTTACCTTCCTAATTTTAGCAAATTCCTTTAGGGGTTATTTTTTAATCCCTCCAACAATTTCTAGGTAGTTGGATGAATGAACAAATGAATCACTGTGTCAATCAACAACTTTTATTTATGGCTCCTATAGAAGAACAATATCCTCATGGAGCAAATCAAACTGACAACTGACTATGTGAGACATTAAATGAGACAGCGTACCTGAAAGCACCTTAAAATAATGTTTGGAATATCATAACAATTTAAGTGAAGTTATTAGAATTTCTATTTAAATGCAGCGCACCTCTCGGTTTCTTTTTGTAACATATGTAAAAGTATGGAAATTATAAAGAAATAAAATTCAGAATAAAAATTCTTGCCATTAAATAACACTCCAAAAAAATCTATTTTATGAATAAGTCCAACAGTTCTTAGAACTAATTATTATTTTAATAGATTTTCCTAGGTTTGTTTTCTGCACTTTTTTTTACATAGGTGAGCTCTTACTGTATATATGACATAAAGCCTTTATGACTTTATATCATAAAGTATACTTTCCTCATAAGCACTAAAGGGTATTTGAAACATAATTTTATGGCTCCCTAATACATTTTGTACTTCTTAATTTACAATTTGCCTATTGTCAAACAACAGTATTATTCAAGGTTTTGGGTTTTTGTTTTTTTTTAAGTATTATAACCAAAGCTATATTAAACATTTGGATGTTAATCTTTGCATTTATTATTTCTTAATATTGATCTACAGGAGTGTTATTTAAGGATGAAACTGTGCAGTGAGCATCTGTTGATTTTTCCTGACTCGCTTCCATTTCCCCTTCTTTTGGTGGTAACATCTTACTTTGGAGAATCACACTGTATCCCAAGGAGCTTGGATAAAGCTGACTCCGTCCCTGCCTTCAAGGCTTGTGCAGGACCCCAGGGTGGGCAATCCGGTCATTCTACCCTCCTGGCTGCAGTGACTGGTTTGGGACTGAATATGAGACCTAACTCAGGCAACGAGGCTCACTCTTGGGCTTTTTAGGGTTGGCTATCTGATGTCAGCCTGTGAAAGGAAAATAAATCTTGGGACCCTGAAATCACTAAGCCAAGGGAAAAGTCAAGCTGGGAACCACAATCAGGCAAAGCTGCTTCCCATTTTAATTCCTAAATAAGATAACTACAAAGATAAAGGAGCTACATACCTCCCTCACAATTTGCCCACAAGGAAATTTCTCGGGACTTCAAAATATTTACCCTGAATCAGTTGTGTTGAATTTCACTCCACTCCAACCCCCGCATCCCCCACCACATATCTTCACAGGTGCAGGACAGAAAATCCTCCCTCTGCTCACCTGAGACAAATGCATATCTGATGGCCTCCTCTGCCCTATTGTTTATGTAAAAATACAGACTCACTGAGCCAGAATAAATTGTGTATTCAGTAAAAGGCTCATCAAAGACTCAAAAGAATGCAACCTTTTGTCTCTTATCTACCTATGACCTGGCAGTCTCCCTCACCACCACCTTGGGAACATGACCCTCAGGACCGCCTTAACCTTGGCAAAATTAACTTTCTACATTGGTTGAGAGCTGTCTCCGATATTTTGGGTTCACCAGCCCAACTTTCCAGCAATCACTGAGAGAGCTTGCCTTGGTATGACGCTAACACAGAGGAGAGGTGGAAACTAGAGATGAAAAGGGGCAGATTCGACGGGGCGCGGTGGCTCACGCCTGTAATCCCAGCACTTTAGGAGGCCGAGGTGGGCGGATCACGAGGTCAGCAGATCGAGACTGTCCTGGCTAACAAGGTGAAACTCCGTCTCCACTAAAAATACAAAAAATTAGCCGGGCGCGGTGGCGGGCACCTGTAGTCCCAGCTACTCGGGAGGCTGAGGCAGGAGAATCGCTTGAACCTGAGAGCTGGAGGTTGTGGTGAGCTGAGATCGTGCCATTGCACTCCAGAGCCTAGACCACAGGAGTGAAATTCCGTCTTAAAAAAATAAAAAATAAAAATAAATTTAAAAATCCCTTCCTTTCTGAAGAGAGTCACTATAAAAATATGACTCCAAGGTTTCTAAAATGAGTGGCTAAGGGGCAACAAAACTAGTAAGTGAGACAGCAAATACTGGAAGATGAAAGTTGAGAGAGAAGTGTTTGAATTGGCTAAAATAATTTCACAGCTTCTTCCCATCCATACAGATATAAGAGTTCTTCCCTTGTGAGGGGCTTTGCTTCTTGAGCCTGATCACCCCATCTTGTCAGAGATCATCTCTACTTCCTTCCTTTTGATCCAGTTTCCATTCTTTTCTCCCCACTCATAAAGTTTCAAGCTGCTGCTTCTTTTATCACTCTGCCTGGTGTTAAGATTCTGGTTGCCCTTTGTTCATACTTTTATGCCCTTTGTTCATACGTTTATGGACTGTGCCTAACTCCATTCATTGCATGCATACCTTTGAATTGTGGAATCCCAGAACAATAGGAGCCCTGGATTCCCCAGCCACCAGGAAGAGAATATCTTTACTTATCTTCTAGGTCTTCAGGAGATCTCAGATCTCTAGAATAGTGGTTTTCAATCAGTGGCAATTTTGCTCCCCTGGGAACATTTAGCAATGCCTAGAAATGTTTTTGATGGTCACAGCTGGGGCAGGAAGGAGGGTGCTACTGATATCTAGTTGGGAAAGGCCAGGGATGTTGCTAAACACATTAAAATGCACAAGACAGCCCCTAAGAACAAGGGATTATTTGGTCTAAAAAGCCAATAGTGCTGAAGTTGAGAAACCTGGCTCAGTCAGGCACTGCAGTTCATACCTACAATCTCAGAACTTTGGGAGGCCAAGGTGGAAGTATTGCTTAAGCCTAGGAGTTCAAGACCAGCATGGGCAACATAGGGAAACCCTGTCTATGAAAAATTTTAAAAGTAGCTGGGTGAGGTGGCACAGGCCTGTGGTCCTAGCTACTCAGGAGGCTAAGGTAGGAGGATCATTTGATCCCAGGATGTGGAGGCTGCAGTAAGCTGTCATCATGCCACTACATTTCAGCTTGGGCAACAGAGTGAGATCCTGTCTCAAAAAACAAAAACAGAAAAAGAGAAACTTGGCTATGGAACACTAAGCAAGTTAGGTTTTTTTCACTTCAAGTCCCTACAAACTGGCACTTGCCCTCACTAGGGTTGCAAACTCCTCTCTTCCAGATAACAAGAAGACGTCTGCTTTCATTAACAGAGTTCACAGGGTTCACGCTCAATCTACTTCCAGCTGCCAAAGAAGATCATGAAGTAACCAAGGAGTTCCTTAGCCTGGTCGTATTGCTCTTCTCCACAGTCTGATCCCTCCCTCTATTGGTAAGCATTGCAAATGCAGCTTAAAGGACAGAATTCCCCAATCCCTACTGTAAGTATGTAGAGGGTGGCATGGGGATTGGAGTACTGTATTCAATAGGCTATCTTCTATCTCCTCAGCTTCCAAGAACAAAAATCTGTTGGAGACACAATAGAACTTTTTTTTTCTTTTTTTTTTTTTTT
>NW_012115300.1:3637237-3638046 GCF_000951035.1 Colobus angolensis palliatus | reverse complement strand
ATACTATCCTTTCTGCAAACGGCCTCTGGAGATGTGAATGGATAACTTAGACTGAGTCCCAGCTGCATTAAAGGGTGGATCTAAGCCTATCAGGAGCACTAACCAGAGACCTGCCTGTTGGTGTTAAGACCCTGGACCCATGACTGTTACCTTTACCAAATACAGAGTGCCTGGCAATATCAGAGACTCTGCACAGCATTACAAAATATGTGGGTCTGTGAATCCATGTGCTTTACAAGTTGTATATTATTAGTTTGTTTATTTGTTTTCCTCTTATCTAGGATTAGTTTGAGTCTTCTCTCTTGATTAAACATATTTTAGGTTGTGGTAGCCAGCATGCTTGCAAGGAAAGAAGTTGTTGCCAGTTTGCTGGAACATGCAACAAAAAATGTTCCTTACAACCCTCAAAGTAACCTAGGTTCCATTATGGGCATGGAAGTTCCTATTAGACAAGAAAATTCATATTTAAATCCCTTCCTTTAGGCTGGGCGTGGTGGCTCATGCCTATAATCCTAGCACTTTGGGAGGGCAAGGCGAGCGGATCACCTGAGGTTGGGAGTTTGAGACCAGCCCGGCCAACATGGTGAAACCCAGTCTCTACTAAAAATACAAAAATGACCAGGCACGGGGGCTCCCACCTGTAATCCCAACACTTTATGAGGCCAAGGCAGGCGGATCACCTGAGGTCAGGAGTCCGAGTCCAGCCTGACCAACATGGAGAAACCCTGTCTTTACTAAAAATACAAAATTGGCCAGGCATGGTGGCACATGCCTATAATCCCAGCTACTAGGGAGGCTGAGGCAGGAGA
>NW_012115300.1:3622129-3632035 GCF_000951035.1 Colobus angolensis palliatus | reverse complement strand
AAAAAAAAAAAAAAAGAAAGAAAAGGGGCAGATTCCTAACAATATAATTTCAGTAACAGAATCTATCCTGATATAATCCACAAGAAATAATTCCCTGTTTCGCCTAAGCTGGTTTGGAGTGGAGGTTTCTATCATGTGCATCCCTCAGAGACTAGATTGATAAAAAGAGTGTATGTGGGTTTAAGACTGATGCTTGGCTGGGCACAGTGGCTCACGCCTGTAATCCCAGCACTTTGGGAGACCGAAGCAGGAAGATCATTGGAGCCCAGGAGTTCAAGAGCAGCCTGGGCAACACAGCAAGATCCTGTCTCAAAAACATACATACATAAATAAATAGACAAAAAAAAAGACTGATGCTTTATTGCTAAAACTTTCAAAAAATTATCATTTATCAACACGGCTACATTGAATAAGGGTATCATCACACCCTTATCAATGTTACATATTGCTATTTTGAAATCTCTACTTACCTCTATGAACCTATGGATTATAAAAAAAAAAATTATACTAATTTTATAGAAAAATGTGATTTCACTTTAATCTGCATTTCTTAAATAACTAGTGGTAATGTTTTTAATGTGCTAGCCATTTTGATTTTGTTAATATATTTTGTTCATTATCTGTTATTAATGTTGTTTCATTAAATCTGAATTAGCTTTCAACTAGTATTTTTTAGAATTTATTTTTCATATGTTTTACAAATAATTTTTAAACTTATTATTTGACTTCTATGTAGGTAAGCTCTATTTTTTTCTCCCCTAGGGAAATTTCTTCAATTCACACTTGAGGAGGAGAGAGCTGATAAGAAAAGGAAGTATGTTCAATCTATATTCTTATTCAACTTAGCAGAAAACGTTAAGTTTTAGTTTCTAGAACAACAAGCATGACATCTTTGAATATTCCTAGTACTATTTTTAACAAAAGAAAGATTGATATTATACATGTTCATGATAATCTAACCATTTCCCATTCCTCATATGCTTTCTAGAAGGAATTTATCAAAAGCAATAACGGAATTCTCAAAGGAAGACCGTTTAAATGATGAAAAGGCTATTAACACTATTTTTATTAAGTCTTTAAAATTACAGCAACAAGGATTATAAACCTTTTTAAAAGTCAAAGACAGTGAGTGCCATCAGAATGAGAACTTAATGGAACCCTCTTAGCTCATTTTATCTAAGCTACTCATACAGCTATGAGTTATCCAAAAATACAATATTGTCTAATATATGTATGCCACACTACTCAAGAAGAGAGATGAACTATTTAATAGAAGCTATTATCATCTTTGTGGAAGTGGGTGAAATGGCTTTTCAGCACACACTTGTGGCTTTCTTTAGAAAAAGTAGCAGCTTCAATATTTAGCTATACATGTCTTTTGACAAGAAGGATATAATCTTTTTTCTTTCTTTCTTTCTTTCTTTTTGAGACAGAGTCTCACTCCGTCAGGCAGGCTGGAGTGCGGTAGTGCCATTTCCACTCACTGCAACCTCCTCCTCCCGGCTTCAAGCAATGCTCTGGCCTCAGCCTCCCAAGTAGCTGGAATTACAGGCACCTGCCACCATGCCCAGCTAATTTTTGTATTTTTGGTAGAGATTGGGTTTCACCATGCTAGCCAGGCTGGTCTCAAACTCCCAACCTCAGGTATCTGCCCGCCTCAGCCTCCCAATGTGCTGGGATTACAGGCTTGAGCCACCGCACTGGCCACTGGGATATCAGTCTTTTAAGGTCAGAGCCCCCATAGTATCCAATCCTGTGTCCTGAGTTTAGTGCAGTACCTGGACCCTAGTGGGTAGCAACAATTACTTATCTAAATGAATGAATGAGGCCAGTTGTTTCTTGGTTGTGTGGGGGAAAATAGTATGTCTATTACACTGAATTATAGTTCCGTATCATTTTGGCATCAATATTAATAATGATTATAATAATAATACAATCTAACAAGTTAACTTTTGAGTTGTTATTATGTGACAAGCAATTTCCTTACAGCAAACCCAAGGTAAATAATGTTATGTCCTCCTTTTTACAGTTGAGAAAACTAAAGAAATTGAACAACTATGAAAAAAAAAAAAAAAAGACCAGGGACCTTCCTTTGGAGACCCCTTCCTCCTTTTTGGCTGCTTATCCAAGAGACTTGTTCAAGGCCACATTGCAATTTAACAAGACAGCCAGGATTAGCACCCCGTTTTCCAGATTGTCATGTGAAAAGTTTCACTTTATAAACTCCCGGGAGCCCGAGCAATGTGAAGAAGAAGAGACGAGAACGACTCCCTGACCGACCGAAGCCCGCGCGCCCCTGCATCCCGCACCCAGCGCCTACGTCCCGCCGCCCTCGCCGCCGCCTCCGTGTCGAAGAGAAAGTCTGAAAGGGATGCTAAAGGAGATAAAGCCAAGGTGAAGGACGAACCACAGAGAAGATCCGCAAGGTTGTCTGCTAAACCTGCTCCTCCAAAACCAAAGTCCGAGCCTGAAAAGGCCCCTGCAAAGAAAGGAGAGAAGGTACCGAGAGGGAAAAAGGGAAAAGCTGATTCTAGCAAGAAGGGGAATAACCTTGCAGAAAATGGAGATGCCAAAACAGACCAGGCACAGAGAGCTGAAGGTGCTGGAGAGGCCAAGTGAAGTGTGTGCATTTTTGATAACTGTGTACTTCTGGTGACTGTACGGTTTGAAATACTATTTTTTATCAAGCTTTATAAAAATGCAGAATTTTGTTTTCCCTGTTTTTAAGCTATGTTGTTAGCACACAGAACACTTCATTGTTGTTTTTGGGGGAAGGGACATATGTCACTAATAGAATGTCTCCGGAGCTGGACTGATGTGGGGAAAACATCTTCCCCTTCTAGTTTTGAGAGACTTCCTCTTGGCTCCCAGGAGGCAGGATTCCCTGACTTTGACACACACAGCCACCTTGGCACAAAAGCCTTGTGATATGGCAAAACAAACTCATTTTTAGGTCCTCTTCTCCTTTTCCATCTCTCAGTGTCGACTTAACTCCCTTAAGCCCAGATATCCACTGGGACCTGACCCCTAGTCATTGGTTACCAGCATGTCAGGCGATCTAGACTTTCCAGTAATGTGACTGAGATGGCACCTGTCAAAAGAACAGTGGTGCTGTTTCTAGATCGTGGATCTTCAGAAAAATTCTATTTTCATTTCACTTCCTGAAAGTCAGAGTCGGCTTGTGAGAACTAGCCGACTTAGTTGTTAAAGAACTAAATGTGAAATGTCAACCCTCAACCTGTTCAGAGCATCAGAGGAAGACTTCACTGGGTTTTATAGGGGCTTTCTGATTCTTGGTAGTCCATTGAAGAAGGGAATTTGAAAGTTGTTGTACACTGTTAATGATTGTCTGTCCATGTCCTGCCTGAAATACCACGATTGTTTATGGAAAGTATCTTTAATAAAGCTGGATACGGTTTGAAAAAAATAAAAGAAATAAATAAAAATAAAATTTTCCTCAATACCAAAGAAACTTTCGTGTGCTTCAAAATCACCTGCAGAGCTTTTAAAAAATACAGATCCCTGACTGCTCCCATCCCACAACTCACATTCAGTGTATCTCTGGTGGATTCCAGTCATCTGCATTTAAAATAAATTCACCAATTAAATATCATATTCTGCCAATTTGTTGGACTACTATTCCAGAGTAAATGCCCTATTAAAAAGTGAGAGGGGCTGGGCGCAGTGGCTCACACCTGTAATCTCAGCACTTTGGGAGGCCACGGCAGGCGGATCACGAGGTCAGAAGATCGAGACCATCCTGGCTAACACAGTAAAACCCCGTCTCTACTAAAAATACACAAAATTAGCCGGGCGTGGTGGCAGGTGCCTGTAGTCCCAGCTACTCGGGAGGCTGAGGCAGGAGAATGGCATGAACCCAGGAGGCGGAGCTTGCAGTGAGCTGAGATCGGGCCACTGCACTCCAGCCTGGGTGACAGTGAGACTCCGTCTCAAAAAAAAAAAAAAAAAAAAATGAGAGGGATTCCAATGACCCCATGTAAGTAAAAGGCTTTGTAAAAAAGTGTTTAGACCAAGATTTTAATGGTAACAATGTTTTTCATTGTGCAGCAAGGAGCTGCTGTCCCATCATCACGGTCTGTGCCAACCCATGGAAGGCTTGGCATATATACACAAGTAAAACTGTAGGCCTGAAGTCTTTAGTTTTTATCCCATTTGGTTTTTAGAGGAAATCAAGGTTGAGAATAAGACCTCACACCTTGGAAACATAAAGAGTAAATTGATGGCCGGGTGCAGTGGCTCACACCTGTAATCCCAACACTTTGGGAGGCTGAGGTGGGACGGATCACAAGGTCAGGAGTTCGAGATCAGCCTGGCCAATATGGTGAAACCCATCTCTACTAAAAATACAAAAATTAGCCAGTCGTGGTGGCAGGCACCTGTAGTCCCAGCTACTCAGGAGGCTGAGGCAGAAGTGAGGCAGAAGAATCACTTGAACCCAGGAGGCAGAAGTTGCAGTGAGCCGAGATTGTGCTACTGTACTCCAGCCTGGGCAACAGAGCAAGACTTTGTCTCAAAAAAAAAAAAAAAGAGTAAATTTATGTATATGTACATGTTACATTAGAATGACACTTAACTGTGGACATATTTTTCTTCTTAAATATATGACTGCTAACTTTCTGAAATGTTTATTATCAGTCTTAAAGCTTTGGAAATTAGCTCAGTAAAGTCAGCAACCATCTATAAAAAGGTCAATTACACTTGAAAATTTCAGTAGATAGGAAGGTTAGGTAACTTGAGAAAAGCAGGCATAGAGTGAAAAAACTATCTTCTTTCTACTGGCATGGGTTTTCAAAATGATAGCCTACCAAATTTTGTGTTATCTGGGTAAAAATGTAGCCTTTTAAAACAGGTTGCATTGTGATATGATTTTATGTTTGTGAACCTGAAAGAAAACCTTTTCTAGATCATGAACCTAATTTACTCTGTGGGAAATCATTTTAACATAGGAAAAGAAATCCACTAAGAGGCCCTCTCTTTCTGTCAACATGTGCCTTCCAAAAAAAAAGACAACAACGACTTAATTTAAAGTACTAAGGTGAGAAATAAGAGACCTGGGTTCTAGTCCTGGATATATAATTAATTTATGTGATCCAGTAAGCCTCTCTGAATCTAAAGTATCCTATTAATAAAATAGGAAAATGGAAGGTGGGCAAGAGAAAAAATTTAGAGAACCTTCAGTTTCCTATAAGGGTAGGAGTCAGCAAACCTTCTCGGAAAGTGTCAGAGAGTGAATGCTGTAGGCTTGGAGACCATACAGTATTGGCTGCGACAACTCAACTCTGCTGCTGTCACACAAAAATAGCCATAGAAAATACATAAAAAATGACCAAGGCTGCATTCCAATTATAGAATAGAATAGAATAGAATAGAACAGAATTTACAGCTATAAGTATTGGGCAGAATTTGGCCTGCAAATTGTATTTTGCCAACTGTTGCTTTTCAGGCCTAAAACTATAACTACGACACTGTGAAATACACTATTAGGGCTTCCAGAGGTACTAACTGTAGGACATAATTATTTTACATATTATAAAGAAAATTAAATAACTTTGGTGTAAAATAAATGTTTATATTTCTCATACAAAACACATTCATTTATTGATACATTTAATACCAATGTACACAAAGAACTTTTACAGAGTTAACATCAGGCAGTACCTTTTTCTTTAATAATGCTTTTTTCCTGTGTTGGGAGTATCACTTACTGAAAATATCCTAAAAGCATCCTTACACACACATACACAGACCCATATCCACATATATACTTATAAATGTCAACTAACTCATGGTAATTAATCATGTAGTACATGTAATTAAGAGCCCAGCTTACAAATCGAACAGGCCAGGTGTTATCTTTTAGTATGTGTCTTCCCTCCTATAATGTCTGTTTCCTCATCTACTAAATGGATAGGTAATACGTATCTCATTGGATTATTATGAGAATTAAAGAAGACAGTACATTAACATTGTGAAAAAGAAACAAAGATTAAATATTCATATAGCATGTATAGCAATCTTTCTTTCTAGTTGTTATTGGCAACTGCTTGTCATCATCTAATAATGTCAGGACCGTAGTGTGTCAAGTACTTCATTATACCACTTAGGTACAATGAGCAGACAACTGATCAATACTTTTTTTGGTAAAAATAATTTTTCTGAACAATTCTTGTCTTGAAAAAATATGATCACTTTTCGGATGAAACAGGTTCTCCTTTAAATGCTGTGTTTCTAAGACACTCTGTCAGCTCATGGTTGGCAATAGATTTTCTCTGCTGAAAACTAAACTAAAATTTAGCTTTTTTCAATGTAAAACAACTTTCATGGAAAAGGGCAATATTTTAAAAACCTCATCAGAAGTCCACTTCCGTTAGTGATGAAGTAAGATCAAACCAGACTGAATTCTCCATAGAAAATAATCATAAACTCTGAACCTAAAACAAACAACAGCTAACCAAATCACTGGAGAGTAAGCAGAAAAGAGACTCTATGGGAGTGTACTTGTTTGGAAGAGGGGAGTTCTACAAAGTGAGTTCTCATTTTTTGAAACTTTCAGCCTGAGACCGAGTACAGATGATGCCAGAAGCAGCAGGGCTTAGAAAAGTGTGGTGGAAAATGGCCTGGGGAACCAGAAAACTGAAGTTCAGGAGATGGTTACCATTGAAGAGTGTAGGTAAACGTTGGAAGGAAAGAGTCAGAAAGGGAGTGTCTAAATTCTGCCTGCCTGTATCTTTCACTGGCCCCTCAATCACACACTTGTGGAGCAGATACAAAGCATCTCTGCCAGTAGTAATAGATCTGAAAGTGAGGCTGGGCGCGGTGGCTCACACCTGTAATCCCAGCACTTTGGGAGGCCAAGGTGGGTGGATCACTTAGCCCAGGAGTTCAAGACAAGCCTGGAACCTTAGTGAAACCCCATCTTTACCAAAAGTACAAACATTAGTTGGGCAAGATGACTTGTGCCTGTGGTCCCCACCACTTGGGAGGTGGGAGGATTGCTTGAACCCCGGAGACTGAGGCTGCAGTGAGCTGAGATCTTGCCACTGCACCTTAGCCTGGGTGACAGAGCGAGAACTTGTCTAAAAAAAAAAATTGATTTGAAAGGGGACTGAAGCTGCCACACAACAACCAGATTTCAGAGTTCAATTTTGCAAGGATTACAACTGATGAGATCACTGAAAGAACTTAAAAATCTCCAAAGAGCACATTCATGTAAAAGTTTTATTAAAGGTAAAGAATTTGGTATAGCAGGAGAAAGTACCAGCAATCATTGAGAGTCTGGGAGACTTCCAGGCACAGCTTCTTGGGTCTGACATACTCTCAATGAATACATGCTTTATCTCAGGATTGAGTTGCAAAAGCTGTATAATAAATCTTGGTTTCAGGAAAGCTGCCTAAAAGTTTCCAGCCAGTTTTTTCTAGTGCCCTCTTGAATTAAAAGCCAAGACAGAGCTGGGCGCGGTGGCTCAAGCCTGTAATCCCAGCACTTTGGGAGGCCGAGACGGGCGGATCACGAGGTCAGGAGATCGAGACCATCCTGGCTAACATGGTGAAACCCCGTCTCTACTAAAAAATACAAAAAACTAGCCGGGCGAGGTGGCCGGCGCCTGTAGTCCCAGCTACTCCGGAGGCTGAGGCAGGAGAAGGGCGTGAACCCGGGAGGCGGAGCTTGCAGTGAGCTGAGATCCGGCCACTGCACTCCAGCCTGAGCGACAGAGCGAGACTCCGTCTCAAAAACAAATAAAAAATAGAAAAAAGCCAAGACAGAAAGTTTAACTAGTCACGTCAGGTGTCATTCATTCATAAACAAACCAGTTTTAGGTGTCTTCAGGGGAGTTTTGAACTAAAAATAGTACATTTACAAATCATTAGTTAGTCCACTGTTCTCTTTTCCGCCGAGATACAGCGCCAGACTTTCAGACGTCCTAGAGGTAAACACAGAATTGGCTCAGTCCAGCTGCAGAATAATTTTGTCCGACACAAACTCTAATAAAACAATTGTCTGCTAATAAAATAACAGGGAAAGACAACAAAACCTACAATCTTAACAACTCAACTTAATCTAGGACACTATTAAAAAGTGCCTGACATGAAAAGTCAGATAAATGGAGCACACAACCACTAGAAAAGAAAATCAACTAAGAGAAATGTTGAGATGAGCCGAATGTTAAAACAAGGGTTTTGAAGTGCGTATTTTAACTAATCTCAACAAACTAAAACAAAATACGTCCACAACTGAAGTAGAGAAATAAGAAATCGCAGCAGAGAAATAAAAATAACTTAAAAAAGAAAACAAATAGAAGTTCTGGAGCTGAAAAATAAAATATGTGAAAAAATCAATCGATGGATTTCATAGCACAATGAAGATAACAGAAGAATAAAGGAAATGGATTTGAAGATAGATTAAAATAAAATATCCAATATGACAAAAAGGAAAAAAAAAAAAAAAACCAGAACCTCAGTGTTCTGCTAGATGAAAGTGATTCTATATACAAAATGGTTCCAGATAGACATGAAAAAGAGAATGTAGCAGAAAACAAAACATTTTTTAATTGAAGATACAATGGTGAAAATGTCCCAAACTTTATGAAAGATAGAAACTTACGGTTCAATTGTTACGCTGTTGAAAACCAAAGATAAGGGGCAAGTCTTGAGAGCAGCAGGAGAAAAATAACACAGAAAAATGACATAGAAGGTAATAATAATTTGATTAACAGCTCACCACTCAGAAATTTTGAAGCCAGAAAAGAGTAAAACATTATATGTGAAATTAAGAAAAATCAGTCAACCCAAAATTATATATCCACTGAAAGTATTCTTCAAGAACGAAGGCAAAATAAAGATATTTCTCAGATAAAAGAAAATGAGAGATTGCATCCTGATATATAGTTCGTTTATTGGTCCCTGCCCAAATCTCTTGTTAAATTGTAATCCCCAGTGTTGAAGGTGGGGCCTGGCAGGAGGTATTGGATCCTGGGGTGGATCCTTCACGAACGGCTTGAGCCATCCCTTGGTGATAAGTGAGCTCTCACGAGATCTGGTGGTTTAAAAGTATGTGGTACCACCTCCTGTCTTGTTCCTGCTCCCGCCAGGTGACCTGCAAGCTCCCCACTTCACCTTCTGCCATAATTGTGAGCTCCCTGAGGCCTCCCCGAAGCTGAGCAGATGCCAGCACCATGCTTCCTGAAAGTCGGCAGAACCATGTGCCAAGACAATGTCTTTTCTTGATACATTACCCAGTCTCAAGTTTTGTTTGTTTTTGTTTTTTGATACAGGGTCTTGCTCTGTTGACCAGGGTTGTATGCAGTAGCATGATGACAGCTCACTGCAGAGATCACACCTTACTGCAGCTTCAACCTCCCAGGCTCAAGCAATCCTCTCACCTCAACCTCCCAAGTAGCTGAGACTACAGGCATGCGTCAGCACACTCAGCTAATTTTTGTATTTTTTGTACAGATGGGGTTTCACCATGTTTCCCAGGCTGGTCTCAAAATCTTGGGCCCAAGTGATCCTCTCACCTTAGTCTCCCAGAGTGCTGGGATTACAGGTGTGAGCCACCATGCCCAGTCTACAGGTATTTCCTTAAAGCAATGCAAGAATGGCCTAATATACATCCCTAGTAAAACTACACTACAAGCAATGCTGAAGGAAGATCTTCAGGCCCAAGAAAAATGTCGTCAGATGAAAACTGAGATCCTCAGAATTAGGAACATTAAAAATAGTAAATATCTGTGTAAATGCAAAAAAGTATTTCATTGATTTCTTTCACTTTTTCCCTTTTAATTATACTATAATTTAAATAATGGTTTTAAACCACAATTAAGATACTGTCTTATGACATATATAATGCATTTTGGGTCTTGCTTTTTTTTTTTTTTTTTTTTTTTT
>NW_012115300.1:3615473-3621395 GCF_000951035.1 Colobus angolensis palliatus | reverse complement strand
TTGAACCCAGGAAGCGGAGGTTGCAGTGAACTGAGATCATGCCATTGTTCTCCAGCCTGGAAAACAGAGTAAAACTCCATCTCAAAAAAAAAAAAAAAAAAAAGATGACAATTAAAATGTTTCTCAGAATAATGCATACAGCAGAACTTAATTGTAATCTGTCTATAAGAGAAATACTTTAAACACAAAGGTATAGACAGATTGGCTAAGAATGAGTAAATAGATGGAAAATGGCATACCATGTAAATTGTACACAAAAGAAGATTGGAGCAGCTATATTAATATCAAATAAAATAGATCTCAAGACAAGAAATATTACAGATGTTAAGAAGGATATTTCATAATGATCAAAAGGTCAATGTAAGCTAGGCACATTGGCATGCATCTGTAGTCCCAACTACTAGGGAGGCTGAGGCAGAAGGATCACTTGAGCCCAGGAGTTTGTGTCCAGCCCAAGGCACTTAGATTAGAGAGACCTCATTTCTAGCTAATTAAAAGGGTTAATTTATTAGGAATACTTAGTAAACAAAAATGTGCTTACCTTTAATAATAGAGCCTCAAATATATGAAGAAAAATTGAAAAAATTAAAGAAATAGACAATTCCATAATTATACATGAGGGTTTAACATGTATCTCAACAATTGATTCCATCAAACCACTACACAAAATTCATCAAAGACATAGGTGATTTGAAAAATACTATTAATCACCTGGATAATACTATTTATAGAATTCTATATCCAAGAGTAGTATAACATGCTTTTTAAGTTCACATGGTACGCTTACTAGGTAAACTATATTCTGGGTGGGCCATGAAATAAACCTCAGTAAATTTAAAAAGATTGCAATAATACAGATTACACCTAACCAAAACAGAACTGAATTAGAAATCAATAGCAATAGATACCTAGGGAAACCCAAAATATTTGAATATTTAAAATTACACTTCTAAATAATCAGTGGGTTTAAAAATAACAAGGTAATTAAAAATTTTCCACTATATTATAATAAAAATATAGCATATTAAAAATTGTGGGCCGGGTGCAGTGGCTCACGCCTGTTCCAGCACCTTGGGAGGCCGAGGCGGGTGGATCACAAGGTCAGGAGATTGAGACCATCCTGGCTAACACGGTGAAGCTCCATCTCTACTAAACAAAACACAAAAAATTAGCTGGGCGTGGTGGCAGGTGCCTGTAGTCCCAGAAACTCTGGAGGCTGAGTCAGGAGAATAGCGTGAACCCAGGTGGAGCTTGCAGTGAGCCGAGATCGCACTACTACACTCCAGCCTGGGTGACAGAGTGAGACTCCGTCTTAAAAAAAAAAATAAAATAAAATAAAATAAAATAAAATAAATAAAAATTGTGGGCCGGGCACAGTGGCTCATGCCTGTAATTCCAGCACTTTGGGAGACAGAGGCGGGTGGGTCGCCTGAGGTCAGGAGTTCAAGACCAGCGTGGCCAACATTGTGAAACTCCATCTCTACTAAAAATACAAACATTAGCTGGGTGTGGTGGCACATGCCTGTAATTCCAGCTACTCGGGAGGTAGAGACAGAAGAGTTGCTTGAACCCAGGAGGCGGAGGTTGCAGTGAGCCAAGACCGCACCTTCACACTCCAGCCTCAGTGGCAGAGCGAGACTCCATCTCAAAAAAAAACAAAAACAAAAACAAAAAATTGTGTGATGCAACTAAAACAGTGCCTAGAAATAATATAGCACTGAATGCTTATATTAGAAATGAAGAGGCCAGGAGTGGTGGCTCATGCTTATAATACCAATACTTCAGGAGGCTGAGGCAGGAGGATTGCTTGAGGCCAGGAGTTTCAACTCCAGGAGTTCCAGACTCCTGAGTAACAAAGGCAGACTCCATTTCTACAAAAAAAAAAATAAAATAAAAAAAGAAAAAAAGAAAGAAATGAAGAAAGGAATGAAGTCAACTATCAGAGTTTCTACTTGAAGAAATTAGGAAAAGAGTTAGACTGAGTATGGTGGCTCATGCCTGTAATCCCAACACTTTGGGAGGCCTAGGCAGGTCGATTGCTTGAGTTCAAGAATTCAAGACCAGCCTAGGCAACATGGCAAAACCCCATCTCTAGTAAAAATACAAAAAATTAGCCAGGTGTGGTGGCACACACCTTTGGTCTCAGCTACTCGGGAGACTGAGGTGGGAGGATTGCTTGAACCCAACAGGCAGAGGTTGCAGAGTCAAGATCACACCACTGTACTCCAGCCCAGGTGACTCTGTTTCAAAAAAAAAAGGCCAGGCGCGGTGGCTCACACCTGTAATCCCAGCACTTTGGGAGGCCAAGGCAGGTGGATCACAAGGTCAGGAGTTCAAGACCAACCTGGCCAATATGGTGAAACCCCATCTCTACTAAAAAGTACAAAAATTAGCCAGGCGTGGGGACAGGCACCTGTAATCCCAGCTACTAGGGAGGCTGAGGCAGGAGAATCGCTTGAACCAGGGAGGCAGAGGTTGCAGTGAGCTGAGGACATGCCACTGCATGCACTCCAGCCCGGGCAACAGAGTGAGACTCCATCTCAAAAAAAAAACATAAACTCAAACTAGGAAAAAAAGAATGGAAATAATATAAAGATAAGAAATAAGTGAAACAGGAAATAAACAAATGCGAAAATATCAATGAAACCAAAAGTTGTTTCTTTGAAAGGATCAATTAAATTGATGAAAATGATCCTCAGATTTATCAAGGAAAAAAAGAGACAATGCAAATGCACATGATTAATATCAGCAATGATAGAGGAAACATCAAAACAAATCATGCAGATATTAAATGACAAAGAAAGATCATAAACAATCTTTTGACAAAAATCTGAAAAACTAGATAGTTGGACAAATTACTTAAAAGACGCAAATTAACATAATTGGTCAAGAAAAAGCAGAAAACTTGCATAGCCATATATCCATTACAGAAATTGAATTCATAATTAAAATCCTTCCCACAAAAAAATCTTCAGACCCTAAAGGCTTCACTAGCGAATTATATTAAGAATTTAAGGGACCAAGCACAGTGGCTCATGCCTGTAAGCCTAGCACTCTGGGAGGCCAAGATGGGTGGATCATGAGGTCAGCAGTTCGAGATCAGCTTGGCCAACATGGTGAAACCCCATCTCTACTAAAAATACAAAAATTAGCCAGGGGTGGTGGCACACACCTGTAGTCTCAGCTATTCAGGAGGCTGAGGCAGGAGAATCACTCGTGCCCAGGAGGTGGAGGTTGCAGTGAGCCGAAATCATACCACTGTACTCCAGCCTGGGTGACAGGGTGAGACTCCATCTCAAAAGAAAAAAAGAAAACGAATTTAAGGAAGAATATGCACACAGTGGCTTTGAGAGGTCAAGGTGGAGGAATAGCTTGAGGTCAGGAGTTTGAGACCAGCCTGGGCAACATAGTGAGACCCCCATCTCTACCAAAAAGAAAAATAATTCACTGGGTGTGGTGTTGCCTGCCTTTGGTCCTAGCTACCCTGGAGGCTGAGGTGGGAGGATCACTTGAGCCAAGGAGTTTTAGGCTAGAGTAGGCTATGATTGTGATACTGCATTACAGCCTCAGCAACACAGACCCTGTCTCAAGAAAAAAAAAAAAAAAAAGCCCAATAATTCTACTGACACTGATTCAGAAGATAGAGGAATAAATATTTCCCAAGTCATTTAATATGGACAATATTTTCTGGTACTAATAAAAGGCAAAGATAACACAAGCAAAGACAACTATAGGCCAATATTCTTTCTGAACATAGCTGCCAAAATTCTGAACAAAATTTTAGTAAATCAAACTCAATTATAGAGAAGAAAAAGATTAATGCATCACAACTAAACAGGATTCATTCTGGAAATGCAAGGCTGATTCAATCCATTGAAAGTATTCAATTTCAGCATATCAACAAACTGATGAAAAAACCACAAGTCATTTAAATAGATGTAGACCAGGTCTGGTAACGCACGCTTGTAATCCCAGTACTTTAGGAGGCCGAGGCGGGCAGATCACTTAAGCCCAGGAGTTCGAGGCTAGCCTGGGCAACATGGCAAAACCCTCTACAAAAAATACAAAGATTAGTTGGGCATGGTGGTGGGTGCCTATCGTCCCAGCTACTTGGAAGACTGAGAGGTGGGAGGATTGCTAGAGCCCAGGAGTTCAAGGCTGCAGTGAGCCATGATGGTGCCACTGTACTCCAGCCTGGGTGACAGAGTGAGACCCTGTCTCAAAATAAATAAATACATAAATAAATAAATAATAGATATAAAAGAAATCATTTTACAAAATGCATTATCTATTCTGACATTCTGATAAAAGCCAGCAAATTAGAAGTAAAAAAAAAATTCTTCAATCTGATAAAGAACATCAACAAAAGATCTATAGCTAACATCATACTCAATGATGAAAGAATGTCTTTTACCTAAAATCAGGAAGAAGAGAAGAATGTCTGTTTTCATCACTTACATTAAACATTGCATTGGGCTTTTTTTTTTTTTTTTTTTTTTGAGACGGAGTCTTACTCTGTCTCCCAGGCTAGATACAGTGGTATAATCTCGACTGACTGCAAGCTCCGCCTCCCAGGTTCAAGTGATTCTCCTGCCTCAACCTCCTGAGTAGCTGGGACTATAGGTGTTCCCCAACACACCTGGCTAATTTTTGTATTTTCAGTACAGACGGGTTTCACCATATTGGCCAGACTGGTCTCGAACTCCTGACCTTGTGATCCGCCCACCTCGGCCTCACAAAGTGCTGGGATTACAGGCATGAACCATCATGCCTGCCCTGTATTGGGCATTCTAATCAGTACAACAAGGCAAGTAAAAGAAATAAAAGGCATAGAATTGGAAAAAAAAAATAAGCAAAACTATCTTTTTTTTTTTTTAACATTTTTCACTTTCAATACCTGTAAATCTTGAAAACCTTTTTACCAAAAACATGATCATGTATCTAGAAAAATTCTAAAGAACCTACATAATAGTTACTAATAATGAATTTTATGAGATCATAGAAGACCAAGATAAAATAATCAACTCTACATTTAAATACTATTAATGAATAACATAAAACTTTAAAAACTAGTTTTTACAAGATATCAAAAGAAAAGCAATAACATTTAGATTTAACAAAAGATCTGTAGATGGAAAACTACAAAATATTAAAGAAAACCTAAACAGATGAACAAATACATCATATTCATGAACTGAAAGACCAGTAAAGAGGTAGATTCTCCCCAAATCTATGTCATCCTAACCAAAACCCCAACAGATATTTAATAATCGTGCATGTGTGTGTGTGTGTGTGTGTGAGAGAGAGAGAGAGAGAGTGAAAACTGAGAAATTGATTTTTGAAACATATGAAATATGTGGTCACACAAAGTACAATCTAGAAGAACAGCAACAACAAAACTGGAAGGCTTATGCTACCATATTTCAAGACTTCTTATATGGTCAAAAGGGATCTGAGGGAAAAAATACTTATTATGAAGGTATAGTAATCAGAAAAGCACGTTACTGGCAATGGTAGATGAACTGACCAATGGAACAGAGTAGATAGTTCAGAAATAGAGCCACATACACTGTCACTTAATTTTTGACAAAGGTGACACTGCAGTACAATGGAAACAGAAAGGTCTTTTTAATAAACTATGCTGGATGAACTGAATTTTCATATTGAGAAGCAGGTAACCTGACCTTTACTTTATACCATACACAAAATCAATTTTATAAGTAAAATTGCAGATCTAAATCTAAAAGAGAAAACAAAAACTTTTAGAAGAAAACATAGGAAAAAATTTCTTCATTTTTGATTAGGCAAAGATGTATTTAAAAGATCATAAGGCCGGGCGTGGTGGCTCAAGCCTGTAATCCCAGCACTTTGGGAGGCCGAGACGGGCGGATCACGAGGTCAGGAGATCGAGACCATCCTGGC
>NW_012115300.1:3612489-3614874 GCF_000951035.1 Colobus angolensis palliatus | reverse complement strand
AACGAGAGTCTGTCTCAAAAAAAAAAGAAAAAAAAAAAAAAAAGAACTCTTACAAATTATTACTATTTTTTTAAAAAATAGACAACTCAAAAGCCCTGTTCTAGAATGTTCAGAGGATTATTTCTCATAATATCCCCAAACTAGAAATTACCCAAAAGCCTATTACCATAGAAAAGGTAAATAAATCATAGTCTATTCACATAATAAATCATCTAGGACTGTCTGCAACAATACGGATGAAAATAAAAGAAGTCAGGCTGGGAGAGGTGGCTCACGCCTGTAATCCCAGCACTTTGGGAGACCAAGGCCATTAAATCACGAGGTCAGGAGTTCAAGACCACCCTGGCCAACATGGTGAAATCCCATCTCTACTAAAAATACAAAAAATTAGCCAGGCGTCGTGGTGGGCGCCTGTAATCCCAGCTACTTGGGAGGCTGAGGAAGGAGAATTGCTTGAACCTGGGAGGCAGAGGTTGCAGTGAGCCGAGATCACACCACTGCACTCCAGCCCAGGTGACAGTGTGAGACTTTGTATGAAAACAAAAAAAGAAAAAAAAAAAAAAAGAAGTCAGACACACACAAAAAAGTGTATATTTTTAAGATGTAATTTAATTAAAGGGAGAAAACTAGGATAGTAATATAGTTATCCTTTGGGGGGAAGTAATGGAAAGAAGAAGGCTCATAGAGGACTACAGGGATGTTCATGTCATGTTCTGTGTCTTGATAGGTGAGCTGGTTAAACAGGTGTATTCAATTTGCAAAATCCCTTCAAACTTCACGCTTAGAAGATGTTCCTTCTCCTGTAGTTACGTTACACTTCACAAAATTAGAATAAAAGAGGGAGAGGGAATTTTTCAAAGCAAAAGTGAGTAGCAAGTCAGTGGCCAAAGCAGCACTCCAGCTTCTTGCTTGGAATCTGGCTTTTTCCCTCTCAGAGACCAGGGGACAGAGTGAGGCAGTAGGGAAAGGCCATTATCAGAAAGGCCATTTGGCCTGGGCCCCCTGTTCAGGAAATGTATCAAATATTAAGTTTTGATATCATTTCCAAATAAAATTATACATATAGTTAAGAGGTAAACTGACAATTTGAAAAGAGGAATATGTTCATCAAAAAACTTTAAAATAAGGCGCCTGACAATGAACTATTAGGTAATTTTTAATTTTTAAAACAAATCCTATTTTCATATAAGTAGTAAAATAATATAGCTGCATGGGGGTGTATTAGTCTGTTTTCACACTGCTATAACGAACTGCCCAAGACTGGGTAATTTATAAAGGAAACAGGTTTAACTGATTCACAGTTCAACAATTCACAGCTGAGGAGGCCTCAGGACACTTACAACCATAGCGGAAGGCGAAGGGGAAGCCAGGCACCTTCATCATAAGGCAGCATGAAGGAGAAGCGCCAAGCGAAGGAGGAAGAGTCCCGTACAAAACCATCAGATCTCGTGAGAACTCACTCACTATTACGAGAACAGCACGGGGGAAGCCACCCACATCACCCAATTACCTCCACCTGGTCTCTCCTTGCTGCCTGGGGATTACGGGGATTATAGGGATCACGATTCAAGATGAGGTTTGGGTGGGGACAGAAAGCCTAACCATATCAGTGGGTTTTTAAAAATAAAATTATTTACTAGTGAATACAAGTACTAAAGTACTCTATCAATTTTTAAATCTGGTTTTGGCATATCTTCATTTTTAAGTATATTGGAATACCTCCTGCCCACAGGTCCCACTCCCCTGGCTCAATAGAACTGACTCTGACTTAACCTCTGAGAGGCCAAGTTTATCAGGATTGCCTGTGCACACAATCACAGAAATACTGAAATAAATAATAGGCTCTTCATAGCCATTTCTTACATCTGAATCCAAAATTGCAGTTTTCATTGCCTAATGAAGGTCTAAAATAAAGATCGATTTTATGTCCTATCTGGTTTAGTGGTCAATTCATTAAAACATCTGCTAAAACTGGCTACATTTTAGAATTAGTCTAAATACACAATATGCTGCCTTTCTACGGATGGGTGCAATCAAAAGCTCTGCTTCACAACTCTACAGTCTTTTCCCCACTGGGTAAACTGTTTCATCAAAGGCTAAGTTACTGAAAGCCAAGAATCACATCTCAGAGCTGCTCTCATGACCTCTATTAGAAATTTCTAAAATATTCTATCATCTATAGTAATCATCACTTGCTTTCTTTCACTTTCTTTAATATTTTAAATTTCAATATTTAAAATCCACCAGTGGCCGGGCATGGTGGCTCAAGCCCGTAATCCCAGCAGTTTGGGAGGCCAAGACGGGCGGATCACGAGGTCAGGAGATCGAGACCATCCTGGCTAACACGGTGAAACCCCGTCTCTACTAAAAAAAATACAAAAAACT
>NW_012115300.1:3608756-3610909 GCF_000951035.1 Colobus angolensis palliatus | reverse complement strand
ATCTTATTACCTGAATGTCAAATACAGATTTCCACTGGTGAACTCAGTGTTTTGTTAATAACCATAATGAAGTTTTTAAAAAGAAAACTCTCCTTGGTAAAATAGTGGTATTCAACATCTGTAAAATGGCTATAGTGACTTTCGCATGAACAGTATTTAAGAAACCAGCAACTTAGACTCTAAACTGGTCCTATACTCAGCCATTGGTTCAGAGGATATCTGGTAGCTGAGGCTGTCGGTTACGAGTGTTGTTACTGAAATAATGTTACTCATGCCTCCGAAGAATGTTTCATGCTCCTGCTCAAAGTGATTTACCAATTCAACATAATCCCTATCAAAAAACCCATTGCACTCTTCACAAAAATAGAAAAAGCAATCCTAAAATTTCTATGGTGCTGCAAAAGACCTCAAATAGCTAAGAAAATCCTGAGCAAAAAGAACAGAGCTGGAGACATCACACTACCTGATTTCAAATTTACTATAATGCTATCGTAATAAAAACACTATGGTTCTAGCATAAAAACAGGCGCATAGACCAACGGAACAGAATAGAGATTGCAGAAATAAATCCACATACAGCCACTTCATTTTCAACAAAGTTGCCAAGAACAATACATTAGGGAAGGACAGACTCCTTAATAAATGGTGCTGGGAAAAAGGTATCTCTATGAAGAAGATAGAAACTACATCTCTTTCACCATATACAAAAATCAACTCAAAATTGATTAAATAGTTCAATGTAAAACCTGAGACTATGAAACTACGTGAAGAAAAAATTGGGGAGTGATACAGGACATTGGTCTGGGCAAAGATTTTTGTATGTGTAAAATCTAAAAAACACAGGCAACAAACGCAAAAATAGACAAATTAGATTGCATCAAGCTAAAAAGCTTCTGCACAGGAAAGGAAACAACAAATACAGTAAAGAGCCAACCTGCAGAAGGGGAGAAAATATTTGCAAACTATCCTTCTAACAAGCTATTCATAACCAAAATATATAAGGAACTCAACTCAGCAAATCAAATAATTCAACAATGGGCCAAGTCTGGACACGGTAACTCACACCTGTAATCACAGCACTTTGGGAGGCCGAGGAGGGCAGATCATTTGAGGTCAGGAGTTCGAGATCAGCCTGACCAACATGGTGAAACCGCGTCTCTACTAAAAATCCAAAAAAAAATTAGCTCAGCGTGGTGGCGCATGCCTGTAATCCCAGCTACCAGGGAAGCTGAGGCAGGAGAGTCGCTTGAACCCGGGAGACGGAGGTTGTAATGAGCCGAGATCACACCACTGCACATCAGCCTGAGCAACAGAGTGACTCCGTCTCAAAAACAAAAACAAACAAGCAAACAAAAGACAAAAAGTCCCAATAGACATTTCTCAAAATAAGATATACAAATGGCCAACAGGTATATGAAAAAATGTTCAGCATCACTAATCATCAAGGAAATGTAAATCAAAACCACAATGAGATAATATCACTCAAGTTGGAATGACTGTTATCCAAAAAGACCAAAAAAAAAAAGAAGAAGAAGAAAGAAAATGCTGGCAAGGATGTGGAGATAGGTGAATGCTTATGCACTGTTAGTGGGAATGTAGACTAGTACAGCCACTAGGGAAAACAGTATGGAGATTCCTCAAAAAACTAAAAGGAAAAATACCATATGACCCAGCAATCTCACTGCTGGGTATATATCCAAAAGACAGGAAGGCCAGGCAAGGTGGCTCACGCCTGTATTCCCAGTACTTTGGGACACCGAGGCAGGAGGACTGCTTGAGGCCAGGAGTTTGAGACCAGTCTGAGCAACATGAGGAGACACCATCTCTACCAAAAAAAAAAAAAAGATAAAGAAGGAAACTGTATATTAAAGAAATCTCTGCACTTCCATGATATTGGAATCAACCTACGTGTTCATCAACAGATGAATGGATAAAGAAAATGTGGTGTATATATACACAATGGAATAGATTCACCCATTAGAAAACAATGAAATCCTGTTAAGTGTGGCAACAGGATGGAACTTGAGGTCATTAAGTTAAATGAAATACGCCAGGCACAGGAAGACAGATATTACATATTCTCACTCACGTGTTGCAGTCAAAAAAATAAAAATGCAGGATATCTCATTCTCCCCTTATGCAGGTTGTCTCTT
>NW_012115300.1:3607281-3607850 GCF_000951035.1 Colobus angolensis palliatus | reverse complement strand
CCAGGAGATGGAGGTTGCAGTGAGCTGAGATCACGCCATTGCACTCCAGCCTGGGCAACAGAGTGAGAGCGAGCCTCTGTTTTTTTTGTTTTTTTTTAAGAAATTTATGGTATATTTCAAAACAGTGAGAAGAATTGTGATGTTCCCAACACAGAAAAAAAGATAAATATTTGAGGTGATGGACATCCCAGTTACCGTGATTTGATCATTACACCTTGTATACATGTAACAAAATATCAAATGTACCTCCAAAATATGTACAACTATGATATATGAATTTTTTAAAAAATAACTCTTTGGGGGAAAAAAAGAACTTTTTAGGTAAGATGGTACCTTAGGTAAGATGGAGACTATCATCTTACCTCTCCTCATCTAAAATGAACAGAGTCAGGATTCCATAGAGAATTCAAAATAAGTTGTATAAAATGGTTAAGTGCTTGCTTGCTAATAATTGCTTATTAAATAAGCAACTGGGGCTGGGCGCAGTGGCTCAAGCCTGTAATCCCAGCACTTTGGGAGGCCGAGACGGGCAGATCACGAGGTCAGGAGATCGAGATCATCCTGGCTAA
>NW_012115300.1:3574759-3606856 GCF_000951035.1 Colobus angolensis palliatus | reverse complement strand
CACCTATAATCTCAGCACTTTGGGAGGCTGAAGCAGGCGGATCACAAGGTCAGGAGTCTGAGACCAGCCTGACCAATATGGTGAAACTCCATCTCTACTAAAAATACACAAATTAGCCGGGAGTAGTGGCAGGCGCTTGTAGTCCCACCTACTTGGGAGGCTGAGGCAGGAGAATCGCTTGAACCCCGGAGATGGAGGTTGCAGTGAGCTGAGATGGAGCCACTGGACTCCAGCTTGGACACAGAGTAGGACTCCGTCTCAATAAATAAATAAATAAGTAACTGTGTTGATTTATTTCATGTGTCAACTTGACTGACCACAGGGTGCCCACATTAAACATTATTTCTGAGTGTACCTGAGAAGGTGTTTCTGGATGAGATTAGCATTTGAATTGGTGGATTCAGGTAGACTGCACTCCACAAAATGACTAAGTATCATCTGATCTATGGAAGGCCTAAATAAAGCAACAGGCAGAAGATAAAGAAATTCTTCCCTTTTCCTTCCTGTCTATTTGCTGATAGGGATACTTATCATCTTCTCTGGGTCGTGGACTAGAGTTTACACCATTAGCTTCACTGGTTCTCAGGCCTTTGGACAGAATTACCACAAAGCTTTCCAGGCTCTTCAGCTTGCAGAGGGCAGTCATGAGACCTCTCAGCTTTCATAATTGCATGAACCAATTCCTCATTTTACACACACACACACACACACACACACACACTCCCTATTGGTTCTGTTTTTCTAGAGTACTTTGACTAATACAGAATCCAAATCAGAACCTAGTCTAAGACTTATTATTTTGTAAGCTGACACTAATGCCATGAGGGAGTAATCTCCATACAAGTCAGTCTTTTGTGGTGGCCACTAATACATAACAAAAAGAGCATTTAAGTTGTGAAAACCAAATTGACTTAGGTCATTTCATAGACTCTTCCATTTATTTCTGGTATTCTATTCAGAATTTATATCCCCAGTCTTTTAAAGCTTTGTTTGTAAATCACAATGATAAATTTTGTTAATATTTTATGTTTTTACCCTTTCCAAAAATATACTTGCATTTCCTTTTGAACCTTCTTAAGAATCTTAAATCTTAAAGATTCCAATCCAGAGGTGGAATTTATACATAGTGGGAAATTCAGCATCCACAAGAAACCAGTAGGAAGGATGGTTTTGGTCTGAAAAAGCTTCTGAAGTCCTTAAATCACCTCATGATTATGATATTCTGCCTTCATATTGGGCAGTTGTAATTTGTTGTAAGTATCCACGTGAATATCTAGGAGAGTGAAAAGTCACTAGAGCCTTCCAAACACCAAGCCCACTACATTTGTCCTTCGCTTTTAAATCAGTAACCATCTGACACTAAAGGACTACTCATTTCCAGTTATTAATAACAAACAAACAAAAGGCTCTCTTAGACATCTAATAGGGTTCTTAAATGTTGCCATTCTTAGAGCTATGTAAGGGCTGAAATATTTCTAATACACATAGAACTTGTAATTGCCATGATGCATGATTTCTTAGAGATAATGGTGGTGGTTACACTATCCTAAAGGAAAACAGTATTAAATTTGTTAGTGTCTATAAAGGACATGTACCAAATAAAACTGTCCATAGGTACCTCATCCTGTGCGCCAAAGCAGACTTAGACATACAACAGAAAGGCATTTTAACGACTTTGGTAAGTGGTGCTATAACCAAGCATTGTAAATATTTCATTTGGGAATTTTTATCTCAGCTGACTTTTGAAGCAATGCTGTTTTTTTTTTTTTTCTTTTCTTTGGCATCAGTTCAACAAGTATGTAAATAATTTGTTCGTGCATTTTAATTTTAACTACACATTTGTTCCTATTCTGGATAAAGCCTGCATAAAAAATTTGCACATAAGGTATCACCTCCACTTGCAAAATGTTCTCTATATTTTTCAAGTTTCCACTTTGCGCAGTATAATGCTGAACATAACATGATGGCAAGCGGTCATCCTGAGGAGGTTAGTACTTGGCTAAGTGATTTTTTAGATAATAAATAATATTCATTTTATCTGCCCTAAAATAAACATATTGAAATACTTCCTTATTTGTTACATGATCTTCAAAAAGATTAAAATTCTTAGCATAAGGCTGGACGTGGTGGTTCACGCCTGTAATCCCAGAACTTTCGGAGGCCGAGGCGGGCGAATCACATGAGGTCAGAAGTTGGAGACTACCGTGGCCAACATAGTGAAACCCCGGTCTCCACTAAAAACACAAAAATTAGCTAGGTGTGGTGGGATGTGCCTTTAATCCTAGCTACTGGGGAGGCTGAGGCAGGAGAATCGCTTGAACCCAGGAGATGGAGCTTGCAGTGAGCCGAGATCATGCCATTGCGCTCCAGCCTGGACAACAAGAGTAAAACTCCATCTCAAAAAGCATAAAGAGCCAAAATTTATTTTTAGACTGTCAGTACAAATGACCTGTTATTTCTCTTCCTATAAACAAGACTAATATACATGCAAAATCAAGGGTTGCAGATTCCAAACCTCTAGCCCTGATTCTGATCATTTTTTAAAGTGAATATACTATTGATAGAATTTTTTTTTTTTTTTTTGAGAGGGAGTCTCACTCTGTCGCCCAGGCTGGAGTGCAGCAGCGCGATGTTGGCTCACTGCAACCTCCGCCTCCCAGGTTCAAGCGATTCTCCTGCCTCAGCCTCCTGAGTAGCTGGGACTACAGGCACGCGCCACCACACCCAGCTAATTTTGTATCTTTAGTAGAGACAGGGTTTCACCATGTTGGCCAGGATGGTCTCCATCTCTTGACCGTGTGATGCACCCTCCTCGGCCTTCCAAAGTGCTGGAATTATAGGCTTGAGCCACCAGGCCCAGCCTGTATGTTTCTTTTTTAAAGAATCGAACTAGTATTCTCTGTTTTCCTATCGTTATTTGCTTCTTCAAAATTCCCTTAAAGAAAACTCAAAGGCTAAAGTTGAATGAAGTTAAACTCTGATATTGGCTTTGTATTAACTGCATAACTAAAAAATGCTAATGTCTACCATAGTCCCTGAGACATAATAAATATTTACTGAATGAATGAATTCACAAGTGATCATAAAAAATTAACCAAGTTTCATTGAAAAGGTAAAATTAAATAAGTAAACATGAAATAGTAAATGATTTACCAGTTTCTTCTTGCAATGTTCATTTTCACTCTGCACAGAAGGTGGAGCCAAAGACATATTTATCCACTGGCTGGAATTCTTTCTCATTCAACAAAACAAAGCGAAACAAATTTTTCCCTTTACAAATACCTTTTTGTGTAGTTTGGTTTACAGTAAGATTCGCTTGGAGGTAAACGTGGGCCACAAAAGTGAGTTGAAATTTTACACAGGTCAAATCAATCTTTGATCCTTAAACATTTTTCAAGGATGATAGAATGCTAAGTAAATGGGAAAGACGTTTTCAGTTAAGTTGAATACTTCAGGGTTATGAAGCGAATTGACAGACCTCAGAAACTTATCTTTTGAAAAAGGGATACCAGCACAAGCGATAATATGATGAGAAATCTTCACTGCTCTGAAAGAAATGTAATTGACCAACAGTCACATAAAGAACATATTTTCTGGCTAGTTTTACCAACTTGGGTAGAGCATTTCTAAACTTGCAAATTTACGACCTCCAAATTAACTTTTACTTCTTTCTTGCTTTCCGGTAAACATTAGTTACAATGGAAATTTGGTGCACGGAAAGGATTATTCTGATGCTAAGGAAAGGAGATCTGTAAGATAATGCCATCTTATTTCATTACAAAATCAACCTAGACCCACCTAGTCTCAAGATAGTCTTTCTATTGTTCTACAAATGCCTTGAATTGCCCCACAGGGATTGCAAATTTTCTAGTTCTTCTTCACTCACTTTCATCTCAGCCAGCTGATAACTTCACCTACTTTGAGAAAATACCTTCAAACCCTAGTTTCATGCAGCCCATACTGTCTGAAAACATTTTCTTTATGTTGCATTCATTCTCTTTTTAAAGGAGTAGCTGTCATTTCAAAGTTAACTACTCCTCCAGAGAACAAGTAATATTTTCCCACAAATAAGCCCACTTGTAGCTATTTTAAATACCCTTCCCTTTCCTAGGTGTTACCTTGTCTCTTTTTTCATTCTTTTTTCTGCATTAAATGAGGAAATCCACCAAGAGCGGTGTGGGCGCCGTGTTTTTGGTACACTGCCTATATCCCATCTCTTAGTAATTTCATCTGTACCTGTGGCTTCTAATTACAAATCTTGTTGGTTTTTTTTTTTTCTTTTTTTTTCATATCCTCCCACCTCAGCCTTCTGAGTAGTTGGGACTACAGAGGCGTGCCACCACGCCTAAATTACCTTTTTATTTGTTGTAGATACAGAGTCTCCCTATGTTGCTCAGGCTGGTCTTGAACTCTTGGGTTCAAATTGTCACCCCACCTCAGCCTCCCAAGTGCTGGGATTACAGAGTTGAACCACTGTGCGTGGCCAATCACAAATCTTATAACAATTTTTTTTGAGACTGAGTCTCACTCTGTTGCCAAGTTGTAGTACATTGGTGTGATCTCGGCTCACTGCAACCTCTACCTTTCAGGTTCAAGCAATTCTCGTGCCTCAGCCTCCTGGGAGGCTGGGACTACAGGTGTGTACCACCACGTCCGGCTAATTTTTGTATTTTTAGTAGAGATGGGATTTCACCATGTTGCCCAGGCTGGTTTCGAACGCCTGACCTCAGGTCATCTGCCCGCCTTGGCCACCCAAAGTGCTGGGATTTCAGGCATGCGCCACTGTGCCCAGCCATAACAATTTTAAAGTGAACTCCACAGCTTCTGTTTTAAATTGTCAGTCATCTCTCTTTACCTAGATATTTCAGTTATTCACGCCAAAATATTTCAAACAAATCTTTGTATGTCTTTCAGCAGGTCAGTCCCTCCCCCAGCTTCCTTTTTTTGTGTGTGTTAGTAATATTTTCCCAATCAAAACTCCAAAAATCGGTTTCCACAGCCTCCACTCCCTTGTCTTCCCATTCATCCATCATCAAGTTCTGATAATTCTACCTTCCTTTCCTTTCTTTCTGCTAGTATTGCATTTCAAGTTCCTATAGCTCACTGCTCTCCCATTACAATATTCTTCTTACACGTCTAATCCAGAGTCACCAATTATTTTTGAACGTTTATGCTACTCAGTGAGGTGAAAGTAATCCATCAGAGTTTGTGTGGGATAGGCATTTAAACGCCTTAAAAATCACTCCATTCATTTCTTAACATTTCAGAAATTCCTATTTTGAAACAAAGGTAAAAATCCAAAAAAAGGAGTTGGTTCTCATATGAAGAAATATTTCTCACAATTCTGAAAAATAACGTACCCTCCATTGTGCCAATAATGTGCATTTTTCAAAATATATAGCTACGTGGGTAAAACAGAATCAAAGTCCTGGCAGGTGATTTGGCCTAAAGAAGCTCTGCAGAAGACAGAAACTGTCAATAGCTGTTTCTAGTTCTCCAAAGAGCAGTGTTGCCTGACCAGCAAATCAGGCTGCATCCATTTCTTCTACATAGACAAGCTCTGGCAATCAGAGAAGACACTGTTCTAGGACATCAGTGTTTATATTAGATAAATGGCATTGACATTTCTGAGAATACAAGAAAAACACGTTTTTAAAAAAACTATTCCACAATTTTTGCAAAACATTCTAATGGAGACAAGCTTCTAAGGTCAGATAAGTGAGATGCTTTTGAACAATTGTATTATTGATAAAAATGTAACTCACCAACACTGCTAGAATATGAGTTATAATATAAGTTGCTACCTGTCATTTAGAGACTCTGCTAGTTGTCCATGAGAGAAAACTGTGGGCCTTTTGCAAAACCTAGTTTCCCTTGCGCGTGATTACTCATAGCATTGCATTTCAGTGCCATTATCCCAGAAGAAGAGAAGGTTCCTCAGAATGTCTTATCAATGATATTTTGATGAAATCATGTGGAAATCTTGTATCAATGATTATAGAAAAATGATTTTAGAAAGAAAAGACATAGTAAGTTCATGTATTAAAAGAAGTAATTAATTACTGCCTCATGTTACTAGTAATCCTTTTGGCTCAGAAAATGGTTCAGGTGATATCCATGAATAATTTGTTATAAGGAAGTTCTTTAGTTCTATTTTCAATTGGTCACATAGGTAATAGCTTAAAAAGAAAAGAATACTTTAAAAGAATACTTAAACATCAATATCCCTCTATAGATCTAACAAAACATAACAGAAATAAACACAGTTTTTTTCTGCTTTAAAAACCCTATTATGAAACAGTCAATGACAACTTTTCTTTCATGCAACTTATTCTGAATTAGCATTATGGTAATGTTTCTATAATTGTACTTGATAAATAATTTTATAAAAATAAATTGTTATGTAAATTAAATGAAGCATAGACTTTTTTATAAAGAAGAAATGTGTTTTCTTATCATAAAAAGAATAAATCATTTTCGTGAATGTGTTCTAAGTGCAATGAAATAATTTTTAGTTAAGATAAAGCAATAGATTTATTTAAAGAACAATATAAATACAAGACCGAAACAATATTTATAGGTTGCTGAACCTGAAGACTCGAAGGTCAAATTACAATTTCTACTTCCAGAAGATTGTTTTTCCCCTTTCTTAATTTAAAGAAAAATGTACTCTTGGAAATAGGATAGCCAACAAGTAAAAACAAAATTGTTCCTTAAAATTGCAACATTTGGGCCAGGTGCGGTGGCTCACGCCTATAATCCCAGCACTTTGGGAGGCCGAGGCCTGTAATCCCAGCTACCCGGGAGGCTGAGGCATGATGAGAATCGCTTGAAGCCGGAAGGCGGAGGTTGCCATGAGCAGAGATTGTGCCATTGCACTCTAGCTTGGGCAACAAGAGCAAAACTCCGTCTCAGAAAACAAAACAAAACAAAACAAACAAAAACCCTGCAACATTTCAAAAGATGTTGTATTAGTCATTTCAGTGAAAGTTTAATTAGGGAACGGTGTCTACCAGGATATATTTGGCATCCTTCTTTTTTCTGGTATTTGCATGAATGAGAAAAGTGTTAGGAATAGGAAGGCCAGATGAGTTTGCTTTGCCTCCAGAGAATACCAGCCAAGAGATTTCCTGTCCAATCTCAGGAGCATCACTGAAGCCTGTTTATGAGTAATTGTCCCACCACAACACTCTGCTATGGCATTTGGGAAGCCCTCAAAGGAGCTGCCTGCTCTAAGAATGAGGCCACATGACTCAGGCCATTATAAAACCTAATGCAGAGCCTTGAAGAGGGAGAGCATTGGAAGGAATAGGGAAGCACATAAAGATGATGTGCTCAGCTCTACTGTCATTGGTCAGAAAACTCTCTAGTGGGCTTGAGAGGAGGAACTGATTTTAAGGAGGGCTGAATAGTTTGGGAACCTACTTAATGCAACCATAGTCTGTATTTTTAAAATCCTGACACTTCACTACAGATTTGGGTTTTAGTGTCTTGGCATTAACAGGGCTGAAATATAAATTCTTAGTTTTCTGGAGATACGGCAGAGGTCAGATATCAAGATTTCATAGGCAAACAAAACATGCTATATATGTAAAAACTATACACACACACACACACACACACACAGCCTTTTGCTAAACTGAAAGAAAGTAAAAATTCAAAGCAGTCAAGGGGTGGAAAGGTGGATTGGGTATGGACTTTTCTTCCTATATGTCAATTTTTGAAATGTCTCTCTCCCATCCCCGCCATTCCCTGTGTTAATTGTCCTTACTTACATTTAAAGGAAGGGAATTAGATCATCAAACAGTTCACTCACACCTACCTCTAACTTCACACACCTTGGTCAATGTGAAACAAGCTTGAACTGGTTATATGCTTCCCCACCATTTTTATTTATTGTAAGCTACCTTAAAAATTTTAGACAATGTTATAATCAAAATATACACTTTTCCCCCCATTATCCCTGGTCTTCTGGTGAAGCAAGCACTATAATCAATGATTCTTATGTGTGAGGAGCAACTCCAAGTAGAGGCATTCATGTCCCTAATGCTATTTTATTTTTCCTCATTAGCAAATATAAACTACAACTTTATCCTGATCCCGCTCCTGCTCTTAGCCTCTTCTGCCCCCGCCCTTCCACATTCACCAGCCTCTTCTCCACCTCCTCCCAGCCTTTCCCTTTGCCCTCCCCTTTCTTCTAGCCCCTCCTCCCAGTTGAGTCAGTGGCCTGAAACTTTTAAAAGCTCTGTGCTCCAAGTTACAAAAAAGCTTTTACGAGGTATCAGCACTTTTCTTTCATTAGGGGGAAGGCGTGAGGAAAGTACCAAACTGCAGCGGAGTTTTAAACTTTAAATAGACAGGTCTGAGTGCCTGAACTTGCCTTTTCATTTTACTTCATCCTCCAAGGAGTTCAATCACTTGGCGTGACTTCACTTCTTTTAAGAAAAAGAGTAAGTTTTTAAAAAATGAGAACACTTTACCTATTAGTTTCTTTTTCTACAAGTAAAACTTTCCTAAAGTTTTAAAATGTGTTAAATGTAGCTTGGAATTATGATACTGTAAATGCATTGATGGATTTGAAAGTGTTTCTATAGTTTTAAAGTTAAAATTTATTGTACTGAATTTATATTTTGAGTGTTAAAAAAGTTTCTATTAACATTGCAACAGGTAAAAAGGTTCAAACCTTTCCGGTTAGAATAAAAGACTAGTTTACTGGATGTTTGGTTTTTCATTTTAGAGTGTAATTTTATTATTATTAGTTTTTGTAATCAGTAATAGTCTAGGTGCTATCATTTGGTGTGGGGGGGCGGTTAGGCGCCTGGGTTGGGTGATTTGAGTGACTACATCGCAAAAATCAAAGTGTAAATTTGCTTAGCGTGCTTCCTATAGTATTGTACACTTCATAGAATAAAGTGTTTTTTTCACATGGAAATCTTGATTGATGTTCTATTGCTTTGCAAAGCCAACTTCTTTTGTGACAAAGTGCTTTGTTAAAACATCGTGGTTACTTGACTTTCACGTGGTTCCTTCCTAGAATTTTCTCCATTAAACAAAAAGGTATAAAATTAAAGAGTATTAATGTTATGTTTTAAAAATCAACAGTAAATTGTTACTTTATATTAGCAACCGCTACGGAAAGATTTGAGACCGTCAGGAGAGACAGCTTTTACTCGACCACGTTGGCAGTTTAGGAGATGAAATCTCCTAAAGTTTAGGTGGTGGTTAGTTACAGAGCATTAGAGATCAGACGTTTAAAAACGTGTACGCCAGCGTGCTTTTCCAAAACCGTCTCCTAAAACGGGAGCTCCTAGAAAGAGCAGGGAAAAAACTTTCTTAAACAGCGCTTTGGGAGCTCCCCCCGCCAACACCCGCCGCCCCGCACCTTCCCTCTGCTCGAACCTGTAACCGAATTCAGAACTCTGGGGCAGTTCTTTGGAGTTGGAGCTCCTAGGGCAAAGATAACGCTAATGAGTTGCTTAAAAGGGTTCAATTTTTAAAATACTTCTATTGGTAACACCCATTATGTTCATCAGAAATGCAACCATGCATTTTTGCGCCCGGTAAGGATTTTCTGGTCTGTGTAAATCTACAGACTAGAATAATTAGTTTAGATTCTTGACGTGACCCTGCAGTGGAAGTGTTTGCACCAGTGAATGCTGAAAAGCAAATAAAAATGAAAGCTTTACGGAGGCCGTGGGCTGGACGGGTACGGGGCGCCTCCTGCCATCTTAGTGTCTGCCGGGCTCCTTCCCGCGCCTTCGCTTCCTGAAACAGCGCGGTTTGGGGACATTTCCCGCAAATCCTCACAAGTCAAACCGAGCGCAGGTCCGAGTTCGTCACTGCAAAGGAACCCGGGGTGCGGGGTGGGAGGGATAGGAGGAGAGATGGGCTGGGTGCCAAATGGTAGAGGAACAAATGGTTGATTTAATTAAAGTTGTCAATCTAATTTCCCATCCCTCTCACATCAGCCCCCCCTCCTTTTTTTTTTTTTTTTTCCTCTTTTAAACTTGCTGAAGTCCACTATCTCCGTGTTGGTAAGAAAACCTGAATACCTTGGGAATTGTGCTTAAATTGCACTTGCAACGCCCCTGGAAGTTCCTGAAACTTCCCGAGAATGAGGCGGGGCGGCGCAAGGGGAAAGGGCAGGGAGGAGAGACCCTCGGGGAGCTGATGACGCGTCCGGGGCAAGTCAGCCTGTTTCAGAGAAGCGCGCCTAGCGGTCGGAGCAGCGCTGCGCCCACCTGCCCCTTTAGTGACCCAGCCTGTCTTTACTGGGGGTTTCTGATAACGCTCATCGATAAGCTCTCCTTGTTCCCCAAGGCGTGCTTCTCTTTCTCTCCAGGTACAAAGTAGGGGTGGGAAGGGGAGAGCTATACAATGTTGTAAAAAGAAGCGTGGCTTTATTTGGAAGTCGATTGAATTTCTTTTGCTTCCCCGACCCGGTTAGTAACGACAAGGAAGATACTGAATCTCGCCCTCCGAAAATTGGGCGCATTTGAACTCGGTGAATAGTGTCCCTGTGAGGAAGTCTAGTATTTACTTTTGTGCAAGGATAGCTGGAAATTAAAGCGGCTAGTAATGCAGAGATTTCATTAAGCTAGGGCGTCTCCCCGCCCACCCTACCCCCCACCGCCAGGAATGAAATAGGCCAGTTAGACAGAAAACACCTTTGGGAGAAGAGTAATTACTTCTAGGTAGGCCCAATTGCCTGGAAATTATACCAAGCAGAGGCAGTACATTCCGTTCCTTCCTGGCGATGTTGATTCTATATTATTGTTCCCCCAGTGTGGGAGTGCTTTGTACTTCCCAAAGTCAGGGTAGACTGGTTACCTGTCCTCTGCTGAGAAAATGCAGTGGTAGTGCCTTGCTCTACTTTCTTCACTGTTTAAACATGTTCCACATTTTTCTAATGCCTTCTGAGAATTCTAACCCCAGCCACCGAGTTCCTCACCCTTGGCGATTGTGATACCTGCAGTGCTCTCACTCTCCTTGGGAAACATGGTTCCAAAGATGCTCCGCAGGAGGCAGATTAAAGGCTGTGCTTTCAGATGCTGAAGGTTGCTTTGTTACTTAGATGTTTCCATTTCCTGCAGAGAGAAGGGGAGAAAACACGGGGTGCATTCTTTCCTTTCTTTTCTCTACATCCAGGGGTGTAGCTTGGTTTGAGCCTTTATATACGATACCCGCAGGGAAGGGAATGATAGGACAGTCACCAGTGATGAATACCTTCCACTCCGCCTTTCCTGTTGTTCTGACTTATCTTCAGGATTCTCAGTTATTTGAAGAGATGTGTGGGAACTTATCCGCACACGTCAGTTCAGCTCTGGAGAGAAAAAGTAATTATCTAGTGTTTATTATCAATGTAATATTCCATATGGATAATTCAAGTTTTAAAAATCTCCAGAGCATCTCTTCCCTGGGAGATTAACATTTTTATAATTCTTAGCATAATTGCCTAAATTCTCCATCTTAAAGTTACCCTTTAACTATGTGTGTACAGTTTCTTTTACCAAACTTCAAACTGTGGTTAGCTCTTTTTTAAAAAAATATATCAGTGGCTTATACAATTTCATAAATTTCACATTCCAATTTTCCTATGCTTTTAAAATAATATTTTAAGAAAAATGTATATTTATCATCTTCTGGGCTTGATGTCTCATGCCTGTAATCCTAGCCCTTTGAGAGGCTGAGGTGGGAGGATCGCTTGAGGCCGGGAGTTTAAAACCAGCCTGAACAACATAGCAAAACCCCATCTCTATAAAAATTTTTTTAAAAAAGAAAATGTATGTTTGTCAATCATTTCTTAGTTGCTGTTTTTCTAAAGAAAAGATGAAAAATTTAAAAACTAATGCTATATATATATACAGGTCTTTTAAAGAGTAAGAACCAAACTTTACTGAGCTGTTACTAAGAGCTTCACAGGCATGAGTTATTAAACTCTCATTGAAAAAAACAGACTGTCTTAATCAATACACTTGTGAGGGCCCTAAGGATGTCTATATGATTATAAAATAACAAAGCTATTCACTAAAAATAGTCACTTTGGAGGTGGAAGTAAGAGTAGGGGCAGAGGAAACGCCAAGGACTGATAAAAATATATTAAGTTACATCACAATTGAAGAACATGGCTTTTAGCCTGCAGCTTCTGACTTAGGGTTTTCTCTCTGGTAGCCCTAAATTGATCTTGAAAAACTTGTTTTGGGGGAGAATTGAGTAGTAGCTGTTGAACTAGGGAGGGGATTGTCTTTTATGGGATGCACCATCCTCTCTTTGGATGGAATTCCTCACACCTCAATCTCCACCTCCTCTCATTAAGTGGATGCTAATGTAAGTTGAGTGATGAGGAGGGGTAAGAGCTGGGGAAATAAAGGCTTCTTGGTGTGTTTTTTTGTTGTCCTCCCCTCTGCCCCCAAAATAAGCAGTTCACAACATTAAATACCTACACAAATGTGCAATTCTTTATAAATAGATGTTTACATACAGTAAGTTTGATACACTACAGTTAGGCCATCTAGGTATAAATAAGGAGGTAAAGGTTGGGTATTATCTGACGAACTGGGAATCATGGTACTTCATTCTAATCACTTTACTGCCTGCATAGTCTCAGACTGTAAAGATGTTATATTAGCCAGGGTTATTATCAGCTACTGCTCTTCCGCTTCAAAGCCCTAGCCTTCCCCGGTATTTATCATTCTTGAAATATACACGATTTTAAACGGGCTATTTCTTCTTGTAATAGTGTCCTTGGCTACAGTAAAATTGTGTGGTGCAGTCGGAGTTAGAATATCATAGAACTAGGGGACAACTACACAGTTGTGTTATTTCTTTATTTTGTTGTTTTGTTTTTTAAATGTTAACCTGCAACAACCTAACAGTGAACTGAATGTACAACCATGATACCTGATGCAGTTCTACAAGAATCCTAACCCTCATTAGGATCTCATTTAACAAATTCAAGAAGCTCTTTGTTAAACAGCCTTTTTTCTTTTTTTTTTTTTTTAAGCCAGTCAAATTTAGCAGTAGGGGTTGTAAAGAGCCTTTTTTCTTAATTTAGCTCTATTGCCTGCTCACGAATCATTTGAAGCATGTTTCAACAAACAGCTCTCTGTTTCAGAAACTGTTACTTGAAAATTTAACAGTATGAGAATGTGAGATGATGACAATACTTTTGTACTGTGAAGTCTCCTTTTTAATTAATTTGAAACTTTAGAAAGTTGAGATACATAACTACAATTAAGAGAATCCCAAAGAGACAGTAAAAAACAAACAAACAAAAACTGTTTGGTGTTTTGTACGGTATCTTTTTATTTTTTGTGGAAGCCCCATTTAATTCCATCTAATTCTTTTCTTTCTTTCTTTCTTTCTTTCTTTCTTTCTTTTTTTTTTTGGAGACAGTTTCACTCTGTCACCGAGGCTGGGGTGCAGTGGTGCAATCTCGCTCACTGCAGCCTCCACCTCCCAGGTTCACGTCATTCTCCTGCCTCAGCCTCCCAAGTAGCTTAGATTACAGGCACCCACCACCACGCCTGGCTACTTTTTTGTATTTTTAGTAGAGACGGGATTTCACTATGTCAGTCAGGCTGACCTCAAACTCTTGACCTCAGATGATCCTCCCACCTTGGCCTCCCAACGTGCTGGGATTACAGGTGTGAGCCACCACGCCTGGCCACATCTCTTACTCTTTTAAGCACTGGGGATACAGCAGTGAACAAAGCAAACTCCCTCGTATAGCTCACATTTGAGTTGAGGAAGGTAAATAATAAATCCTTCTCATGGAAGGAGGTACATAATAATCAGGCAAATATTTACTATATCAAGTAGAGATAAAGTTTATTAAAATAATAATTTTTTTAAAACCAGGGCAAGGGAATAGGAAATGACAGGACTGGGGAAAGGATGTTGCTATTTCATACTTGGTGGTCAGGAAAGTTGGCTGATGAGGTGAGACCTGAAACAAGTGAGGATGTGAGCTGTGTGGATAGAGCAGAGCTCATGAAACCAAACTGATTGTTTGTTTATTTTCTCAAGATCGACTGATTACCCGGAGTATAGGTTGGCGATCAGGGTGACCAGGCTAATAACATGAAATCTAGCAAACTGATGATGGCTGAGGTCAAGCTAAGGGTGACTGTTTTAAGTGTGAAGGAATAGGCAACTGAGTTCACTCAGTGACATTATTGGAGGGGCAGAGGATATTACAAAAGTGAAATAAAACATTAGAAGGGTTTGCATTTGAGTTTTGGGACATGAATATTTTGGGGTGCTAGTACATCAGACACACATAATTTCCCTTTCCTCCCAAAAAAATTCATTAAATAATTTTATCAGGAACTTCCGTAGACATTTCCTTATGTAGGTTTAGACTCTGATTTTATTCTTTCAGATATTAATGACCTTCACCTTCTCTTTTCTCTCAATCATAAAAAGATGCTGGATATCAAATTTCACTTTAGTTTTCAATAATCCTATCTACCTTTATTTAAGTCTCCACTCTCAACTCATTACATTTCTCTTCTTGAGAAAAACATTTAAACTTGAAAGTAAAATACTTAATTCTAATAACTATTAGGATATTAATGGCATGGAAAGACTTCACTGCAACTTCGGCACAGTGATTTGTTTCTAAGGCTCTAGCAAAAGGCATAGTCAAATGTAATTTAAAATCAAAGCTTTATTTTATTTTTTTAATTAATTAATTTTTTTTTTGAGGCAGTCTTGCTCTGTCTCCCAGGCTGGGGTGCAGTGGCGCCATCTCAGCTCACTGAAAGCTCCGCCTCCCGGGTTCACGCCATTCTCCTGCCTCAACCTCCTGCCTAGCTGGGATTACAGGCGCCTGCCACCATGCCCAGCTAATTTTTTGTATTTTTTTAGTAGAGACTGGTTTCACCGTGTTAGCCAGGATGGTTTCAATCTCCTGACCTCATGATCCGCCTGCCTCAGCCTCCTAAAGTGCTGGGATTACAGGCATGAGCCACTGAGCCCGGCCCCAAAGCTTTATTTTTAAGAGATTTCATTTGAATTAAAGAATCTTCCTAGGCCCCACCTAGGGCCCCACTTAGCGCCTGTAGCTTTGGACATCCATCCAGTCTAGGGGGCCATGACGAGCAATGGAAATGTAATCTAACATGGTACATAGATGGCAAAAAGTGTGGTCCAGCTGCTAAGACTCTGCTCTTAACGAGAACTTTGCACAACTCCTTTTAGTCCTTGGTCTACATGTGAAGCACCAACTCAGTATCTTAGAGGTGAAGGCATGAATATATGTGATATGTCCTAGCTGCACTGGTCTTCTCATGTATCAAATAAGAAATATACCTGTCTCCTCCTGGTGAATAAAAGTGCAGTTTATAGTCTGTAGATCAATGCCAAGGATTCTGTAAACATAATTATGCCCTTTTATTATAAAAGGATGTTAACTTATACGAGGTTTGGAAAAGCTAAGATACCAAATCAGTTTGGGAAGGGTGCAGCAGGGAGGAAAAACCAGTTGCCAAAATTTGATTCATGGCAAAGTGAGCAACCACCAAAAAAAAAGGAACAATTTTTGTTACCTCTTTTTGGGCAGCTGTCACATTAAATATTATTGGATGGTCTCTATGATAGTGGTAACCGACAGGTAGCTACATGTTACAGGATACTCGGTATCCAATTTGATAATTCGTATCTTATTAAGATGAAAGAGTATAACTCATTAAGGCAAATGGCAGCTGCATGGGTGCTTAAAGAAAAGACAACTTTGCAATTAAGTTGCTAGTGTATTAAAAAAGAACTACTACCTAAACAGCTGCGGGATGACCTAGTTCAAATATTATGGAACTGTGGAGTATTTTTGTAGAATCTCGAAATTATATGAAAGTTATGTGTCATATGATTTTTTTAATAGAATGTAAATAAACTTAGTGATGAATTACTATAAGCATCTACACAATCATATTTTACTTTGAATAATGATGAAATCCTAGCTAAAATAACTTCTGTTGTGCCTGGTCATATTTCTAGATATGATAGGTTTGTCTTCAGCGCTATCATTGCATGAATGTGATGAGATGTATGCAAACAGTTTATCCTTTTATACTTGATTGTTTTTTGCTATTTTTCCCCTAGCAATCGAAATATCTGAGCAAAAGCAGATGACACTGGCAAAATATTGTAATTTTTTACAAACAGAATTAGGGCCAATTTTACACATCACCACATAGAAACTGTCTATTGATACAGCTCCAAACATTTTGTTTGTTTGACCCTTATGGACTGTACTTCTTCATTTCCAGTCTAGTATTTTCTGCTAAATTATAGGGGTTTTTTTTGTTTTTTTTTTTTCCTTTCACATTCTCTCACCATCAAACTGTCCATCATGGCTAAATTACTCCCTCGCCTCAAGCCTTCCCTTAGCTATTTAACTGTCTTTGTCAGCCTTTCAAGCCTTTGTTCTTATTTGACTGCTGTTTTCATACATCAGTTTTACTTTCTAACTTGTCACTTCAGAATCTAAAATGACCCTTCCAAAGTAGAAGGGAAGCTCCCTTTTTTATGACCACTGGGGGAGCCTTATTTCTGTGGCCTTCGCACCCACCCTCCACTCTTATTCAGCATTCTTTGGCACCAGTCCCTGGGCTGTCATCAAAGGTACCCATGGTATCTAATTTAGATAGCTGGTGCATAGT
The DNA here is from genome assembly GCF_000951035.1 of Colobus angolensis palliatus. Taxonomy (NCBI): domain Eukaryota; kingdom Metazoa; phylum Chordata; class Mammalia; order Primates; family Cercopithecidae; genus Colobus; species Colobus angolensis. The sequence goes on along the minus strand of NW_012115300.1, from coordinate 3,590,192 downwards.
TTAGCTTTATGGCTCAGCCATCTCTTATTTGTTCGGCCCAGGAAATCCCAGGTCAGGTGCCCATTTCATTTTTTCTTGCTCTCTATGGCCAGGAGATACAGTCATTAGACAGAAATGTAATGTTGCTTGCTGGGGAAGAAGATTCCCCTGATAATTTCATTTACTTCCTACAAGGAGATACAGCTCATAGTTCAACTCCAGAGGAGAAACTCCTTTATATTCAGATAGTGAACATATTTCTAAGAAGCCTAAATAACCCTACCTTTGGTGACACTATTTAGAATTCATTACTAAGCTCCTGCAAAGTCTTAGCTTTGCTTGTTTTTAATTATTAAACAATCTTTGACTAATTCGTCCTTTTCTAAACCCTCCAATTACTACTGTCTGCTGAAAATTAGCCTATATTCCCTATGCCTGCCACATCATGTTACTCACTTCTTCCCAGCTTTCAGCCCTGGCTAAGGTTGTGTATATTAAAGCATGCAAGCATTTCTAGCTTTAGTGCAGCCTTACTATACTTTTAAAACCGGTATGAGGCATTGAAAAGACTTGGCCTGGGGATTGTGAATCTTCTTCTGGCTCTATCTATAGCTAAATATTTCCTATACCCTGAGAACCTCAATTTTTATCAGCTAAATGGATAACCGGGAATTAGAGCATAAATTGAACTAGATAACTTTGGGGATTCTTATTGGTTTCTACCAACTTAGATCTTTTTCTTTTTATTGAGACGGAGTCTCTCTTTGTTGCCCAGGTTGGAATACAGTGGCGTAATTTCTGCAACTGGGTTCAAGCAATTCTCTTGCCTCAGCCTCCCGAGTAGCTGGGACTACAGAAGCGTGGCACCATGGCTAGCTAATTTCTCGTATTTTTTGTAGAGATGGGGTTTCACCATGTTAGCCAGGATGGTCTCTCGATCTCCTGACCTCGTGATCCGCCTGCCTCCCTAAGTGCTTATAGGCCTGTGTGAATTATAGACTTGAGCCACCATACCCGGCCAGATCTTTTCTTATCCTCAGTAATGGAGAAGTCATAGGCTTTAGATGCTAGATATTGATAAGAAGTTAAATTGGATGTATAACCTGAGGGTCCAAAGCCCAGTAAGGGAATTTTAAAGTATATAACAATGAAAAGATGAAAGCCAATCTTTTCTGGCTGGAGAAAACGCTCTGAAGTAGGTTTTCTTTGTTTTTTAATAAGGTTGTAAGTAGTATTGAGACAAAATGAACTTTTTACTTGAAGTGTGATGTGTATTTAGTCTTCGTTTTTGAAAGTAGGTTACTACATATAATGACACATTGTAGCAAAAGAGTATATTCCATATAGCCTACTTTCTCTCCGGACAGAAGACTGACTTCTGAGCTACATAAGTCACTGCTTAAGAAAAAAACAGTCACCATTGCTTGGGAGGCTAAGGCAGGAGGATTGGGAGGCTAAGGCAGGAGGATTGCTTGAGCCCAGCAGCCTGGGCAACATAGTGAAATTCTGTCTCTAAAAAAAAAAGAAACAGAAAAGTGTAAATGACCATAATATAGAGTATGCACAAATTACACTTGAAAAATCTTCCAGAGGCTCGGCGCAGTGACCCACACCTGTAAAACCAGCACTTTGAGAGGCTGAGGTAGGCAGATCACCCGAAGTCAGGAGTTGGAGACCAGCCTGACCAACATGGAGAAACCCTATCTCTACTAAAAATACAAAATTAGCCAGGCGTGATGGCGCATGTCTGTAATTCCAGCTACTCAGGAGGCTGAGGCAGGACAATCGCTGGAACCTAAGAGGAGGAGGTTGCGGTGAGCTGAGATCATGCCATTGCACTCCAGCCTGGACAACAAGAGTGAAACTCCATCTCAAAAAAAAAAAAAAAAAAAACAACTTTCAGAGTGAAATTAGTAATAAAATGATATATAATAGCATTAAAGTTTTGGAAAGAAGGTTATGTATGTGTTCATAGGTGTTCTCACCTGTATTCTTAGATAGCTATGCTTTGAATAACACATCAGGATTTTGCTTGGCAAACACAGACCTACCAGGCAAAAATTGTCCTCATTTATCAGACAAACAAAATGAGCAGAGGCCTAGCACAGATGGCTTCTCAAGTCACACAGCAAGGCAGTGGTTGAGCAAGCAATACATCTTCCCAGGTTAAAGATTGCAACTCACCATCTGTTGCTTCTAAGACTTACTTTATCTCAACAAAACAAAACACGTGTTAGATCTTTACTTCGTTGGGGAAAATGGGGCAGGAAGAGTTTGCACTTGGTTTTTTGTGAAAGAATGTTAGAAATATATGAAACGCATAGTACCTTTAATGTTAAACTAGTAATTTGCAATCTGTGATCCTTGAATTGTCTTTTTGTTTCTTTCAGGTGGTGCCCAGGCAACATGGGTGACTGGAGCGCCTTAGGCAAGCTCCTTGACAAGGTTCAAGCCTACTCAACTGCCGGAGGGAAGGTGTGGCTGTCAGTACTTTTCATTTTCCGAATCCTGCTACTGGGGACAGCAGTTGAGTCAGCCTGGGGAGATGAGCAGTCTGCCTTTCGTTGTAACACTCAACAACCTGGTTGTGAAAACGTCTGCTATGACAAGTCTTTCCCAATCTCTCATGTGCGCTTCTGGGTCCTGCAGATCATATTTGTGTCTGTACCCACACTCTTGTACCTGGCTCATGTGTTCTATGTGATGCGAAAGGAAGAGAAACTGAACAAGAAAGAGGAGGAACTCAAGGTTGCCCAAACTGATGGTGTCAATGTGGAGATGCACTTGAAGCAGATTGAGATAAAGAAGTTCAAGTATGGTATTGAAGAGCATGGTAAGGTGAAAATGCGAGGGGGGTTGCTGCGGACCTACATCATCAGTATCCTCTTCAAGTCTATCTTTGAGGTGGCCTTCTTGCTGATCCAGTGGTACATCTATGGATTCAGCCTGAGTGCTGTTTACACTTGCAAAAGAGATCCCTGCCCACATCAGGTGGACTGTTTCCTCTCTCGCCCCACGGAGAAAACTATCTTCATCATCTTCATGCTGGTGGTGTCCTTGGTGTCCCTGGCCTTGAATATCATTGAACTCTTCTATGTTTTCTTCAAGGGCGTTAAGGATCGGGTTAAGGGAAAGAGCGACCCTTACCATGCGACCAGTGGCGCACTGAGCCCCACCAAAGACTGTGGGTCTCAAAAATATGCTTATTTCAATGGCTGCTCCTCACCAACTGCTCCCCTCTCGCCTATGTCTCCTCCTGGGTACAAGCTGGTTACTGGCGACAGAAACAATTCTTCTTGCCGCAATTACAACAAGCAAGCAAGTGAGCAAAACTGGGCTAATTACAGTGCTGAACAAAATCGAATGGGGCAGGCGGGAAGCACCATCTCTAACTCCCATGCACAGCCTTTTGATTTCCCTGATGATAACCAGAATTCTAAAAAACTAGCTGCTGGACATGAACTACAGCCACTAGCCATTGTGGACCAGCGACCTTCAAGCAGAGCCAGCAGTCGTGCCAGCAGCAGACCTCGGCCTGATGACCTGGAGATCTAGATAGAAGCTTGAAAGCATCAAGATTCCACTCAATTGTGGAGTAGAAAAAAGGTGCTGTAGAAAGTGCACCCGGTGTTAATTTTGATCCAGTGGAGGTGGTACTCAACAGCCTTATTCATGAGGCTTAGAAAACACAAAGATGTTAGAATACCTAGGTTCATTGGGGGTGTCGGGGGTAGATGGGTGGAGAGGGAGGGGATAAGAGAGGTGCATGTTGGTATTTAAAGTAGTGGATTCAAAGAACTTAGATTTTATAAATAAGAGTTCCTTTAGGTGATACATAGATAAGGGCTTTTTCTCCCCGCAAATACCCCTAAGAATGGTTCTGTGTATGTGAATGAGTGGGTGGTAATTGTGGCTAAATATTGTTTTACCAAGAAACTGAAATCATTCTGGCCAGGAATGAATACTTCCTGAACCTCTTACGTCTTTTCAACAGGAAAAAGACAGAGGATTGTCCTTAAGTCCCTGCTAAAACATTCCATTGTTAAAATTTGCACTTTGAAGGTAAGCTTTCTAGGCCTGACCCTCCAGGTGTCAATGGACTTGTGCTACTATTTTTTCTATTCTCGGTATCAGTTTAAAATTCAGACAAGGCCCACAGAATAAGATTTTCCATGCATTTGCAAATCTCAGCGTTATACGTATATTCTTTTTCCATCCACTTGCACCATATCATTACCATCACTTTTTCATCATTCCTCAGCTACTACTCACATTCATTTAATGGTTTCTGTAATAAACATTTTTAAGACAGTTGGGATGTCACTTAACTTTTTTTTTTTAAGCTAGAGTCAGGGAATCAAGCCATGCTTAATATTTAACAATCACTTGTATGTGTGTGGAAGAGCTTCTTTTGTTTGTCATGTATTGGTACAAGCAGATACAGTATAAACTCACAAACACAGATTTGAAAATAATGCACATACAGTGTTCAAATTTGAACCTTTCTCATGGATTTTTGTGGTGTGGGCCAATATGGTGTTTACATTATATAATTCCTGCTGTGGCAAGTAAAGCACACTTTGTTTTTCTCCTAAAATGTTTTTCCCTGTGTATCCTATTATGGATACTGGTTTTGTTAATTATGATTCTTTATTTTCTCTCTTTATTTTAGGATATAGCAGTAATGCTATTACTGAAATGAATGATTTCCTTTTTCTGAAATGTAATCATTGATGCTTGAATGATAGAATTTTAGTACTGTAAACAAGCTTTAGTCATTAATGTGAGAGACTTAGAAAAAATGCTTAGAGTGGACTATTAAATGTGCCTAAATGAATTTTGCAGTAACTGGCATTCTTGGGTTTGCCCTACTTAATACACAGTAATTCAGAACTTGTATTCTATTATGAGTTTGACAGTCTTTTGGAGTGACCAGCAACTTTGATGTTTGCACTAAGATTTTATTTGGAAGCAAGAGAGGTTGAAAGAGGATTCAGTAGTACGCATATAACTAATTTATTTGAACTATATGCTGAAGACATCTACCAGTTTCTCCAAATGCCTTTTTTAAAACTCATCACGGACGATTGGTGAAAATGCTGAGTATGACACTTCTTGCATGTCAGCTACATAAACAGTTTTGTACAATGAAAATTACTAATTTGTTTGACATTCCATGTTAAACTACAGTCATGTTTCAGCTTCATTGCATGTAATGTAGACCTAGTCCATCAGATCATGTGTTCTGGAGAGTGTTCTTTATTCAATAAAGTTTTAATTTAGTATAAAGATAGCCGCTATATTCCGTGTGATTTGTTTCCCCTGCCGAGACGTAGTCTTGCTCTGTTACCCAGGCTGGAGTGCAGTGCCGCAATCTTGGCTCATTGCAACCCCTGCCTTCCAGGTTCAAGCAATTCTCCTGCCTCACCTTCCTGAATAGCTGGCATTACAGGCACCCGCCACTGTACCTGACTAATTTTCGTAATTTTAGTAGGGATGGGGTTTCACCACGTTGGCCAGGCTCGTCTGGAACTCCTGACCTCGTGATCCACCCACCTCGGCCTCCCAAAATGTTGGGATTACAGGGGTGAGCTACCATACCTGGACTATATTTAAAACTAATTGATGGCATATTTTAGATTAAACACATTTATACTGGTTATCAGAACTTAGGCAAATAACGTCACGTTTTCAGGGACAATATTTATCATTAGTTCTGTTCAGTGCAACATTAATTGTAAACATTTTTGGATATCTATTGAACCAAAATGAAGATAAAGTGTTAAATTTGAAATATATCTTTAATGGGATGTGTGATAGAGTTTAAAACAAGGAAATATTGAGCCTGTAATCCCAGCACTTTGGGAGTCCAAGGTGGGTGGATCACCTGATGTTGGGAGTTCCAGATCAGCCTGACCAACATGGAGAAACCCTGTCTCTACTAAAAATACAAAAATAGCTGGATGTGGTGGTGTATGCCTGTAATTCCAGCTACTCAGGAGGCGGAGGTTGCAGTGAGCTGAGATCGCCCCATTGCACTCCAGCACGGGCAACAAGGGAGAAACTCCATCTGAAAAAAAAAAGAAAAACATTGAGTAATTTAGTCGATTAGACATGACACGAGTAAGCACAAAATCTTAATGATGATGAAATTTTAAAGCTGGAAAGGCTGAAGAAACAAGAATAAATAAGAAGGGGTCAGTTTGAGTATAGTTACATGAAGCAGCAAAAGAATAAAATTTATTTCAGTTCACAATATTGTAAAAATACAGAAAACAAGATTTTACAAATTCATGATACCCAAGAAAAAAATCAACCATTCAAAGGGAGTAGAACAATTCTGGGCAATTGATTATATTGTAGTTTTAAATATAAAATGTTAACACTTTAAATCACACTTCAAGGATTTTTTCTATTATAACTTACTAAAGTTATTTACAGGAAGATTTATTACCTACCACAAAGCAAACTGCTGAGTTACTGGAGCATAAAAACATTAGTAATTTAGGCTGGGCATGGTGGCTCAAGCCTGTAATCCCAGCACTTTGGGAGGCCAAGGTGGGCGGATCACAAGGTCAGGAGATCGAGACCATCCTGACTAACACAGTGAAAGTCCATCTGTATTAAAAATCCAAAAAAAAAAAAAGCCAGGCATGGTAGCAGGCGCCTGTAGTCCCAGCTACTAGGGAGGCTGAGGCAGGAGAATGGCGTGAACCCAGGAGGCGGAGCTTGCAGTGAGCCAAGATTGCGCCACTGCACTCCAACCTGGGCAACAGAGCAAGACTCCGTCTCAAAAAATAATAATTAGTTTGGCTCAGTTGCTTCTCTATTATTTGTTTTTGGATGAAAAAAGGTTGTGTCATTTGTCTAAAGTCAAAGGATTGTCTAAAAGCCAGTTTCCCATTCAATTTGATATAATTGGTAGGGTGAATACTTCAAGTACTATTACTTGAGTGATTGAGAATTATATGGAAGAGGCAAATACTCTGCACTCGCCTCCCACTATGTGTCTGTGCGTGTTTGCATTTAATATGGGGAATAGACATGATTTGAGTGTATGTGTGTATTCATATAGGGTAAGATGTGGAAGGACAAATGATCACACAATGAAGTGGTAGGGCAGAAGTATAAAATAAATTTCTGATGCTTGTGTATGGAGGAGGGAAAGCAAGTTCATCTTTCAGAAACAGTCACTTAGGTATTTAGGTCATCCTAAACATTTCCCAACTTTAAGATTTTACGATTTTAAAATATTTTATGTTCATCATATATACATTCTACATGTCATATGTACACAACTTATGGAACTACAGTCTAAAATGGAGAGTTAGGTCTCTCACCACTTTCTATACCTCAACATACACCAGAAAAGTCCTAATTCTCAGCAGAAATCACTGTTAAAAAGTTTAGACATCAACTAGGTATTGGGCACTTTGTTAAACAGTGGGAATTCATAGAATGACCACAGCTTTTGCTCCCACAAAGCTTACAATGTGAATTCTTCCAATTTTATTTTTTATTTTTTTGGGACGGAGTTTCGCTCTTGTTACCCAAGCTGGAGTGCAATGATGTGATCTCGTCTCACTGCAACCTCTGCCTCCCTGGTTCAAGTGATTCTCCTGCCTCAGCCTCCTGAGTAGCTGGGATTACAGGCCCCTGCCACCATGCCTGGCTTATTTTGTATTTTTAGTAGAGACGGCGTTTCTCCATGTTGATCAGGCTGGTCTCCAACTCCCGACCGCAGGTGATCCGCCCGCCTCAGCTTCCCAAAGTGCTGGGGTTACAGGCATGAGTCACCATGCCCAACAAATTCTTCCAGTTTAAAAAAAGAATTGTCCATTTTTCATCTTATTGTAATTGGCTGCCTGCCTGGTTTTACCTACTAAAAATTAAATTGAACTGTTTTTAACAAGTATTAGAAAGGTATGCAGTTTCTGCAAATATTTATTTGACACTCAGTTTTGGCATAAAATTTAAGTTCAAAAATTTGAGCCGGGTGCAGTGACTCATGCCTGTAATTCCAGCAACTTTAGGAGGCTGAGGCAGGTGGATAACTTGAGGTCCGGAGTTCGAGACCATCCTGGCCAACATGGTGAAACCCCATCTCTACTAAAAATACAAAAATTAGCCTGGTGTGGTGGCACACGCCTGTGATCCCAGGTACTCCAGAGGCTGAGACACGAGAATCACTCGAACCCTGAAGGCAGATGTTGCAGTGAGCCGAGAACACACCACTGCACTCCAGCCTGGGTGACAGAGTGAGACTCTGTCTCAAAAAATAAAAAAAAAATTTAAAAAAAAAAAAGAAAAAAGAAACTTCCAGACCCAGAGCTGTTTTTTTTTTTCCCTTATTTTATGAAAATGGCTGAACCTCTCAATTTGCCTAGGGTGCTAGTTCCCTGCCCACACATGGCCTCTTCTAAAAATTCCAAACTTCAGATTCCAACATGCCAAAACATCTGTGCTTTGTACTTGGAGGGAGAGTAAAATAATGAAGTTTAGGGACTTATTAAAGTCTTAAAGTGAGTTCTTTTTATAAACAGCACACCAACAGTGTAGAAACGTGTTTATAATCTTTACTGGCTCCAAGATTCTGTTTTTACCTTTTCTTGGTTGGGCAAATATAGCTTAGCTGTTGGCATGTCAGAATTGGCAGCTGGTAATTTTCAGAACTGAAGAGGAGATGTGGAAGAAACACCACAGAAACACTGCTTCAAGAAGAAAAAAGAAGACTATTGTGTAGAGAAGAATGCTAATATCTTTTAACATTAAGGAGGGAAATTATGCATTTGTTTCCTGGTCTTCAAAAGTGTTGAAATTTTAATTCGTATTATTTCTTCTGGTCTCTGGATGTTTCTTTGCAATGACTAAATGCTTATTTGGGTTATGACATGTAGTGTAATTTCAATGCCCACACACTTTCCTGTTGAATATAAAAACAGTCTCAACAGACACCCACTTTAGAAGGTAAACCCTATGCCCAAGTCTTATTGAATGCAATGTGTCATCTGTCCCTATGCATATGGAACAAATTGGAGCCTGATCTGGCTTTCGTGCTGGAGTCTCTTGTCAGTCACTCTTTACAAAACCATTCATCAGAATTAGTAGAGACAGTAAAATAGTTTCTAGTGGCTGCATTAGCAGAAACTGTAAGTGTTATTTTGTAGTATTTTATTTATTTATTTTTGAGACGGAGTCTTGCTCTGCTGCCCAGGCTGCGGTGCAGTGGCACGATCTCAGCTCACTGCAACCTCTGCTTCCTGGCTTCAAGCAATTCTCTGCCCCAGTCTCCTGAGTAGCTGAGATTACAGGTGCCTGCCACCATGCCTGGCTAATTTTTTTTTTTTGTCTTTTTTGTAGATATGGGGTTCGCCATGTTGGCCAGGCAGGTCTTGAACTCCTGACCTTGTGATCCATCCGCCTTGGCCTCCCAAAGTGCTGGGATTACAGGTGTGAGCCACCACGCCCGGCCTGTTTTATTTTTATTTAGAGACTGGGTCTCACATTGTCACTCAGGCTGGAGTGCAATAACAGCGGAGGTGCAGTCACTGCTCACTATAGCCTCGAACTCCTGGACTCAAGGGATCGTCCCGGGTCAGCCTCCTGAGTAGGTGGCACCACTGCACTCCGGTGGTAATTTTTAATTTTCTTTTTTGTTAGAGGCTGAGTTTTCCTTGGTTGCCCAGGCTGGTCTCCAACTCTGACCTCTAGCGATCTTCCACCTTAACATTCCAATGTGCTGGGATTACAGGTGTGAGTGACCCTATTGGGCCGATTTTATTTTTATTTTTTATTTATTTTTTTGTTCAGCCTCTGTAGAGACTCTCAAAAATTGTCAACGCCAACTATATTTCTGGTCGTCATGGTGGAGTATTGGGAAAAATTTTCAATTAACAATAATCACATCCTGGATAAACCTCATTGACTACAATCATGCCACTGTGCAAAGCTTGGATATTTTATTTTAAAAGTAAATAAAGAGAAGTGTAAGATTGCTTTCTGCTTTGAAAAACTCAGTTATACATTTCAGATTTTCAGGAATATTTATTAACCCTAGACACAGTTAACTAACTTAGAAACCCTTCCCTACAAGAATTTAACCTTCAGGTCAAATTGTCAGAAAATGGCTGCAACTTAGGCTAACTCAAAGAACTCTAGTGAGTAAGCGTAAAATAGTGAGATCTGTGAACACAGAACTTAAAGCTTTAAACTCTCACCAGAGTCTCAGAAACTAAATTGGCCATTGCCTTGGAAGAGTTTGATGTAGTTGTGGCTCAATTTCAAGTTTCCCTCAATTTAGAGCAACTGGAATTAAATGGACTTAATCATTCTCTAGCATATCAAATGCTAATCATCCAAGCTACTCACTACAGGACCTATTCAAAGATAGACACCACTAGACACCTGATTAAAGACAGTGCTTTTTCTGGGACGATTTTCTGTATTTTTGCAAAGCTTGTCAATTACTGCCTTTTGGCCAGGGCGGGGGGCAGGTAATTTAAAAATCTTTGAGGGGAACCACCTAGCCTTCATGAGTTTCAAATTTCAGTGAGACTGAAGCAGTCTGGAAATTAGATGTAACTACATCCAGCATCCTGTCATCTATAGTTAAATGTAAGTCAAAACTACAACAGAGGTTTGCTTGTTACATTATGTTCTGTATATTTGAAATACCTTGTAATTTGTAATTTTATAATTCATAATTTTAAAAATGACTGCAGATATAAAAATTATAAAATGATTGAGGTTATTTATTTCAGTTTAGAGCTTTTAATTGTATATTTCTTCTCCATTTTCATACCCTTAAGTTTCTTTTCTTTTTTTTTTTTGAAATGGAGTCTCGCTCTGTTGCCCAGGCTGGAGTGCAGTGGTGCAAGATCTTGGCTCACTGCAAGCTCTGCCTCCTGAATTCAGGCCATTCTCCTGCCTCAGCCTCCCTCGCAGCTGGGACCACAGGCGCCTGCCACCACACCCGGCTAATTTTTTGTATTTTTAGTAGAGACAGGGTTTTACCGCGTTAGCCAGGATGGTTTCCATCTCCTGACCTCGTGATCCACCCTCCTCAGCCTCCCGAAGTGCTGGGATTACAGGCATGAGCCACTGCACCCGGCCCATACCTTTAGTTTCTTCAGTCTAGCCTCCACCTAGGATTTTTTGATTCATGACGTCTTAAAAAATATACTTTCCTCTCACGTTTTGTTCAAAACTAAAGTTTCAACTCTGTCATTTTTTTCACCCTTAATCTACAGTTGAAGTCAAAACAGATAAAATGGTATAAAGCTTCTATCAAATTCCTTCCACCCTTGCTCTTACATTTAGAACAGTTTGTCAGATTTTTGTTTGCTAATGTGTGGTATCAAACACGTTTCTTTGTCATCTATACCGTGACATCTTATACCTTGCTCTCCTTTTAACAAACAAGTGCCAAGTTAAATACTTCAATAGTAACTCTGGAATAATGTAGCAGACGTTTAACTTTTGTAATTAAAGAGTGTCATTGGCCGAGCATGGTGGCTCATGCCTGTGATCCCAGCACTTTGGGAGGCCAAGGCGGATGGGTCACGAGGTCAGGTGATTGAGACCATCCTCGCTAACACGGTGAAACCCCGTCTCTACTAAAAATAAAAAAAAATTAGCGGGGCGTGGTGGCACAGGCCTGTAGTCCCAGCTACTTGGGAGACTGAGGCAGGAAAATCACTTGAATCCAGGAGGCGGAGGTTGCAGTGAGTGGAGCTTGCGCCACTGCACTCCAGCCTAGGCGACACAGCGAGACTCTGTCTCAAAAAAAAAAAAGAGTGTCATTGAAAACCATTAAAATTTGTGTTTAATTTTCATCTTTTTTCTGGTCCTCACTTGTCTGAAGGACTTGCAGTATTTCATAAAGGGTATAAGAACTGTAGGTTATGGTTATCTACAACTCCAAACATGGCAAATGTGGGCTACCACTTGGCAAAAGGGTACCACTTGGCATCTGACGAGTGATTTTTAGCAATATAACAAAGCTCTGCCTTCAAACTGACGATTCTACATGATAATTAGCTATTATGAGTGAGACAAAAGGAGCTAAAGAATGTATTACAAGTTATATATACCTAATTAGAGAAAAATTTTACTCTAGGAATCTTTATATTAAAGTATTGTCAACTTGTAAGAAGAAAAAAGCAGTTCTAATAAAAAAGAAAAATTAACAAATCAGGAATTTACAGTTTTTTCTTTGTTTGCCAACTGCATGTTTGCTTTGGAAATGAATTATTAAAAGAAAAAAAATCACTCTTTCAATTTGTTGTGAATCAGCCTCATAGTGCTAAGCATATAGTTTGTGGTGACAAAGATAACCTGATGATCACTTCAGGTTTTAGTCTGCATTTTGTTTTTCATTTAAAATATGTTTTGAACAATAACCCTCCCAATTTGTGACTAACTACAAGATGATCTTTACAAAACAGACTCTATTTTTAAAAGCCACAGTCGGCTGGGCGCGGTGGCTTAAGCCTGTAATCCCAGCATTTTGGGAGGCCGAGACGGGCGGATCACGAGGTCAGGAGATCAAGACCATTCTGGTTAACACGGTGAAACCCCGTCTCTACTTAAAAAATACAAAAAACTAGCCGGGCGAGGTGGCGGGCGCCTGTAGTCCCAGCTACTCGGGAGGCTGAGGCAGGAGAAGGGCATGAACCCGGGAGGCGGAGCTTGCAGTGAGCTGAGATCCCGCCACTGCACTCCAGCCGGGGAGACAGAGCGGAATCCGTCTCAAAAAAAAAAAAAAAAAAAGCCACAGTGTATTAATGCTACGAATATTTTCAAGAATTAGAAACATAAGTGTCTTAAGATTTTCCAAAAATCTCAGGCCTTCTGGGGAATTTCCAACATTTGTAGAACGTAAACTCTGTTGCCTCACAAAACTTGGATACTCAATAAAAATATGCTTTATAGTGAAAAGGTATTTCAAGCAAAAATGATGTAAATAGAATTAGATGAGTGATTTGCAAGAAATGTGTGTCTGAAAATATTCTTGCCATGTTAAATAAGATTTGGCCTTACGTTCATCCGTATACACTAAACATTTTAAAAAATGATACTTTAAACAAGTCTTGTGTCCTTTTTTGTTTATTTTTGTACCCCCCAAAAAACCATAAATACAACCATATGTCAGGGCAAAGCTGTATTGAGGGTTTGGACATAGTGCTCTTACTTTTATTTTTACTATTCATTTCTATGTATAGCAAGTAATATGTATTTTTCATCAATGATCAAATTTTGTATATTTTTAGTTGCTTGTGGGCTAGAGGCTTAAGGAATAGAATACTTTTCCTTTCATGTTGTTCAATGACCACAACGTCAAACATGGATTTGGTGAAAGTCTATCCAGTGATGTATATAGTTTTAATTTCAAATTTATGGTTCTAGGAATTTTTGAGGCTGGCAGAAGCACAGGTAAGCAGAAGCTGATTACTCAAGGAAATGTTTCTCATTTATTAACTATATAATCTTGAACAAGATGCACAACCTTTGATGCTCAGTCTCAAACTACAAACAAAAATAAAAATTCATTCCTGAAAAGTTGTTGTGATGATTTAATGAGGTATGAGTAAAGCGCATAGAACTTGTGGTAAATGAGAGGCATTAGCTAACGGTTACAGTTTCTTTCAAGGGAAATGAACAAAGGGAAGAGTAGTGCTGTCAGAAAAAAAAAAATCCAGTACACAGTCATATTCTGAAAGTCAAAATGTTACATCAGTGTTTTCTGCTTCTACAGAGTGTTAATAAGTAAAACAAGGATATGTCAATTTGTGTAATCACAAGACCACTGGAAACAAGTCGTAGTGTCTTACACTACGTTAAATGTAGTATGTGAGGACTAGAAACAACAGTGTAAATATAAAAAGTAAACAAGGTGAGAAGAGCTTTACTTTTTTTTTCAGAGACAGAGTCTCATTCTGTCACCCAGGCTGGCATGCAGTGGCTCAAGGCACAATCACAGTTCGAACTCCTGGGCTTAAGCCATCCTCTTGCCACTTGAGTAGCTAAGACTACAGGTGCACATGCCTGGCTAATTTTTCTTTTTTTTTTTAGAGACAGAATCTGGCTATGTTGCCCAGGTTGGTCTCAAACTCCTGGCCTCAAGAGATTCTCTTGCCTAGGCCTCCCAAAGTTCTGGGATTACAGGCGTCGGCTACCATGCCCAGCCAAGAACTTTAAATTTAGTTCCTACAACAGATAGGCATGTATAATAAGTCACCTTCAGAATTCTGAGAATTTGATAAGCATAAAATCAACCTACAAAAAAGGTTAGAATGTGTCCCACCATAAAGTAGCTGCAAGTATTATTATTACTGTTATTAGAGACAAGGTCTTGCTGTGCTAGAGTGTAGCAGTGACTATTCACAGATGTAATCATAGTGCATTACAGCCTTGAACTATTGGGGCTTGAGCTATCCTCCTGCCTTAGCCTCCTGAGTAGCTGAGTCTACAGGTGTGTGCCACTGAATCCGGCTAGAAGAAATATTATTAACAGATCAAGGAAAAGAATAGAGAAGGGAAATAAAATTAGTTTTCATTAGAAATATATAATGGCTCCCTTTGTCTATTAAAATAATGACTGCAATCCTTCAGTAGGCCTCAAAGATGTTACATTCGCTGGATCCTGACTCTTTTGCAGTCTCATCCATCATCATTCCCAGTTCTCTGAGCTATAACTGTTGTAGAGGGTTTCCAGTACCTCCAAAGCTCTGAGTTTCTTCCTACCCATTGTCTTTGCCCTCTGCCCAAATCACAGTCCTCCCCATTCACCTAGGTAACTCTTGTTCTTCAATTCCCAGCTAAATCTTGCTTCCTCCTAAATCCTTTCTCTGATTCCCTGGGCTGCCCATTTTATGCTCCCATGGCATCTTGGTCTCTTCTTATGATTATGTGTACTGAATTGTTCAGTATATTTTATTTACCTAGTATATCATACTCACAACGCAAACAGAAGCCATTTCTGTCTTACTCTCTGCTGTGTCTGCAGAGTCGAACAGTTTGTGCAGTGTAATACTAACAATACCTACCAATTGTCGCCTGCTAATTAATAAATGCAGCTGAAGCAGGTACAACTCTTTGGTTTTTTGTCAGCTATATCCCTGTTAAGGAAATAAATAAATAGGTTGAAATTAGTCATTCACATCATCAAAATTCCTTTCTCTTTTTCTGTGCTTCCCAAACTACCTCATTAGTATGTTAGTATTGGCTTTTTTACACAACAACCCTGCGACATAAGTACTGGTATCTTCAGTTGATGAATACACTGAGGGTAAGTAAGTTACCCAAAGTGGTCCAGTCAAGGTCTGCATACTCTTAACTACCCCACTCTCAGCTAATAATGACCTTATTGTAGTAGGGACTAGGACCATTAAAGAATGTGAGGCTCTTTCCTTTTTTTCTTCCTCCCTTCTTTTCTTTTCTTTTCCTTTCCCCT
>NW_012115300.1:3571379-3572934 GCF_000951035.1 Colobus angolensis palliatus | reverse complement strand
TTTTTTTTTTTTTCTTTTTAACTTGGAGTTTCACTCTCGTTGCCCAGGCTGGAGTGCTGTGGCGCGATCTTGGCTGACTGCAAACTCTGCCTCCCAGGTTCAAGCGATTCTCCTGCCTCAGCCTCTGAGTAGCCGGGATTACAGGCATAGGCCACCATGCCTGGCTTTTTGTATTTTTAGTAGAGACGGGATTTGTCCATATTGGTCAGGCTGGTCTCGAACTCCAGACTTCAGGTGATCCGCCCACCTCGGCCTCCCAAAGTGCTAGGATTACAGGCGTGAGCCACCGCGTCCTGACCAAAGTGCTGTAATTTAATGACAAGATAAATTTTAATATGACAAATTGTATTAGCATGAACATCAAGAAGTAGCTCAGATAGCCTGACTTCTATTTTACTCTATTTTATTCTTTCATAATAAACATGAATCATTCAATTTGTGAATATAGCATATACATAAATCAAATATAGCATATATATGTGTATATATATATATTTTAGACAAGAGTCTCACTCTATTGCCCAAGCAGAAGTGCAGTGGTGTGATCTCAGCTCACTGCAGACTCACCCTCCTGGGCTCAAGCGATCCTCCCACTTTAGCCCCCTGAGTAGCTGGGACTACAGGTGTGCGCCACTTCACCCAGCCAATTTTTAAAGTCTTTTTAGAAACAGAGTCTCACTATATTACCCAGGCTGGTTTCAAACTCCTGGGTTCAAGTGATCCTCCTGCCTCAGCCTCCCATAGTGCTGGGATGGCAGGTGTGAGCTATAATATAATGCTCAGCTAGCATATACCTTTTATTTAAAACAAAATTTTCTTTTCTGGTGATGGGTGGGAGCAGGGAAGGGCAGGAGGGGGAATTGCATGAGCATATAAGTTTTCTAAAGAAATTTAGCTAAATTATAAATGTAATAAATATCTATTATAGAAAACTTCAAAGAAACTTAAATGTTAACAAAAGACAAGAAAAAAACTCCTTTAATCTGAACAGCCAAAGGAAAAAATGACTCTACAGTTTTTGTTTCAATATTCTTGAATCTATGAATTGTTTTGCCTCTAAATTGAAAATACTAGTGATAGTTTTTATATGAAAATCGACTTAATCTTTAACATAAGCATTTTTGAATTAACATAAGCGTTATTTATTTATTTATTTATCTATCTATTTATTTATTTATTTTTGAGACAGAGTCTTGCTCTGTTTCCCAGATTGGAGTGCAGTGACACAGTCTCGGCTCACCGCAACCTTTGCCTCCCGGGTTCAAGCAATTCTCCTGCCTCAGTCTCCTGAAGAGCTGGGATTATAGATGTGCTCCACCACGCCCAGCAAATTTTTGTACTTTAGTAGAGATGGGGTTTTCTATGTTGGTCAAGGGGCTCTCAAACTCCTGAACTCAAACGATCTGCCCACCTCCGCCTCCCGAAGTGCTGGGATTACAGGCGTGAGCCGCCACGCCCGGCCAACATAAGCAAATTTTTTTTCTTTTCTGAGACAGCGTCTCACTCTGTCACCCAGGCTGGAGTGCAGTGGTGCGATTTTGGCTTACTGCAACCT
>NW_012115300.1:3563307-3569554 GCF_000951035.1 Colobus angolensis palliatus | reverse complement strand
AACTCCCGACCTCAGGCAATCTGCTCGCCTTGACCTCCTAAAGTGCTGGCATTACAGGCGTGAGCCACTGCACCCGACCAACATAAGCATTTTTTAAAATGTCACTTGGAACAACAAAGCAAGACCCTAACTACAGAAATTAAAAAAAAAAAAAATTATTTAGGTGCAGTGGCATGCCTCTAGTACCAGCTACTCAGGAGGCTGAGGCAGGAGGAGCCCTTGAGCACAGGTGTTTGAGGTTGCAATCAATGACCTTTGAACATGCCATTGCACTCCAGCCAGGGTGACAGAGCAAGACCCCATCTCTAGAAAATAAATAAATAAATAAAAGTGTCATTGGGCATTTGTGTCATTATTTATCCAATCATTCTATTGCTAAATATTTAGTTTGTTTTGAATTTTTTGCTATTATAGGTGACACTTGATGAACCACTTTGTTCATTTTTTTAATTTAATTTTTTTAGGTTAAATTCTAAGAATTAGAATCAAAGTTTTGAACAGTTTAAAGACTCTTTTGAGCCTAACAATAATTATATTTACTACTCTAAAAAAAATTCCTGTTTTGTATGTGATAACTCTCATAGTTAAATTTACATTTAATTAATAGTTATATTAATATGTATGTAAACATGTATGTGCTATTTTTTTCACTTAAAATGCCTATGACCATTGCCTCTTATTCTTTTGTGGTGTTGATGATTTTATGAGCTCTTTTTTATAATAAAAATGTTAACTATGTTTTGTTTTGTTTTTTTTTGCTATGACTCTTTTTCTAGCTTATTATGTGATTTTAAATTTTAAAACATTTGCGTTTTTGATATGAAATTTCTGAAATTTCTGTAGCCAAAATTCTTGATCTTTACTTTCAAAATTACAAGTTTTCATCTTTCTTTCACCCAGGGATTTGATATTTAACCACAATATTTTAGCTGTTCATTATATGCTTTTGTTTTTATTTCACATTTGACTTTTTGTTACCTTTGTGTCTTCAGAGTACAGCGTACGTTAAGACATATACAGATTTTCTTCTCAGTAGTTGACTAATTGCCCCAGTACTTTTTTCTTTCCTACAGCAGTTCTTTATTAAGATGAAAACTGACCCGGCGCAGTGGCTCAAGCCTGTAATCCCAGCACTTTGGGAGGCCCAGGCTGGTGGATCGCGAGGTTAGGAGATGGAGACCACCCTGGCTAACACAGTGAAACCCCGTTTGCATCTACTAAAAAATGCAAAAAACTAGCCGGGTGAGGTGGCGGACGCCTGTAGTCCCAGCTACTCGGGAGGCTGAGGCAGGAGAATGGCGTAAACCCGGGAGGCGGAGCTTGCAGTGAGCTGAGATCCGGCCACTGCACTCCAGCCTGGGCGACACAGCGAGACTTCGTCTCAAAAAAAAAAAAAAAAAAAAGATGAAAACTACCCTGGTTAGTTCTATGGTGAATATTCTGCATACAAAGGATACAAATGGAATGATGAGTAACATATTTACCAAGTTGGCAGGCCCCAAGAGCAAGGGAGGGTTGAAGCCAGTGTTGTGTACGTGAGGCAGACCCCTACCTGGGAAGGTGAAGAGGGGATTGTGCAGGAAGGTGAGTACAGCATGCGTTCACAAAGAGGTCAGTTGTGGAATGGGAACAGTCAACTCTGAAGCTATAAGGCTTGGAGAGAGCCTCAGCTGTTGCATGAAAGAGTGAAAGCAGATGCAGCAGTTTTCAAATCAAGTTCCATGGAGGCATTTTAGGGGCTTTCCTGGGAAAGCATGAAGAGCTGGAAGAGGTTTACAGCCCTCTCCTCTCTACCAGAAATATAAACGCTTTTTCTTTCTGTTTCAACATGAGATTTTATTTGAAAACATGATTTCAGTGTTTTTGTAATAACTTATTTATTGCAGACATTTTTAAGTACATGAAAGTAGCAAGAATAATAATACATTCTCATTCTTCACCAATGATAATTTTGCCTTTCTTATTTCTTCTCTTTCCGTTTTTCTGTTTTATTTTATATTTTATTTTATTACGATAGATGGGCAGTACAGCAGAGAAGGAGCTGTCTGCCTGTTTTTCCTTTTTAATCTGGAATACTTTAACACAAATCCCAGACATCTAGTCATTTCACTTGTAAATAATCTAGTATGTTTCTTTGCCTGAAAAAGACATCTTATTTTTAAAAATATAATTTTCATGCCTTTATCTCACCTAACAAAATTTACAATAATTATTATTATTAACAATAATTCCTAGCCCAGGCACGTTGACTCATGCCTGTAATCCCAGCACTTTGGGAGGTCAAGATGACGGAGTAGCTTAAACTCAGGAATTCAAGATCAGCCTGGGCAACATAGCAAGACCCTGTCTCTCCAAAAAGTTAAAAAATTAGCTGGGCATGGTGACGAGTACCTACAGTCCCACCTACTCAGGAGGCTGAGGTGGGGGATTGCTTGAGCCTGGGAGGTTGAGGCTGCAGTGAGCTGTGATTGTGCCACTGCACTCCAGCCTAGGCAATGAAGTTTGTTTGTTTTTGTTTTTAAAAATGTTTTGTTTGGTTACTAAACAAAAACAAAAATAAACAGTAATTCTTTAATATCACCTAAGTCCATATAAAGATTTTTCTGATAGCTCAGGAGTATCTTTTTATAATGGATTTGTTTGTCTCTGAGACCAAAGTCCATATATTACATTTTGTTGTGTTTTTTAGTCTCTTCCAACCCTTTTTATGACACTCATTTTTTTAGCCAATGCAGTTTTTTGAATTGTCCATCTGTTTCTCATTGATTTGTGATGCTTCCTATAGTATAATTTACATATAATAGAGTCAGTTCTGGTCCATCAAATCTGTTTCATTGAACTGTGTCTAGTATTATGTTATAATGGCCTCATAAAAGTTATTTAGTTTTAGTGGAGACGGGGGCGACAGAGCGAGACTACATCTCAAAAAAAAAAAAACAGTTATTTTAATTTCAGAATAGGTTTCGTTATCTAGAAGGGAAGAGGAGGTTTCAGTATTTATTTATTATCTAGATAGGTTTATTATCTAGAAGGGCATTAATCTACCATTTTAACATCAGTTTGTAAAGATGTTCTTATTTGTTCTTCTAGATGCTCCCTTAGGTTCTTTTCACCTTCTAAGAAGAAAAATAATGTTTCTAAATCCAAATTTTGGAGTCACAGGCTCTCGTCAAACATAAAAGACTTAGGCAAACCAGTTATTTCTGGCATAATGTATTATTTCCCTGCCTTCTCCACATCAAAATTTCTAAAAGCAAATCCAGAAACCAAATCTACTCAATACTTTCACTTATGTCAAAAGTTAATTCAAGGACAGAAATTACTTTATAGTAAACCACTGGGACATAAAGCAAAATAAAATAAATAACTGTGAAGGAGAATTGCACTTCTGTGATTTGAGCAACAGATGAGAACACTTTCCTCTGCTGGCTTTTGAATTGAATCCAGGGGAAAAGTGAGAAGATGTGAAGCTAGAGATAAAAATCCTTATGAAATCAAGGTAAGAGTTCAAAAACATATTATTGATTTAGAAATCTTGATCAAGAAGGAACAGAATCGGAAGGAAAGGTGAAGAGTTAATCTTATGCATTTTCATTCATGCCATAAAAAATTATTTCCTTTGAGATTCAGCCCCATTGCAGAAAGACCTTGAGATGACCAATGATTTTAATTTCATGCTCTACCTTGACATGCTAAGTTCATGATTTATTGAAATTTGTACATACCATGTGGATGAAATTTCTAGCTTTTGCAATTTGCTTAACTTGTTTATAGTAAGAGGTATAACAGGTTTTGACATCTCAGGTTGTTTAGGGGTAACTGGCTGATTTCTCAACTCCGGGTAGAACACTGTGTATCAAGGTGAAAAGGAAATTAAAGACAAATTAGCTGGATTTTCTGGGGATACTGAAATGTGGGAATCCAAGGTATAGGCCTCAAAAAACACAGCTAACAATCTTCTACTGGCAAACATCTTGCGTGTTAGGTCAACTGAATAACGAAGACTAACAGGACATCAGATCATTAGATACATTCTGGAGTTATTTTTTAATTTGTTTTTTATTTTTATTATCATTTAGAAATAATTTTTTGTAGAGAGGAGCTGTCACTATGTTGTTCAGCCTGATCTGGGCCATCCTCCTTTGCTTCCCAAAGTGCTGAGATTGCAGGTGTGCACCAACATACCTGGTTGGAGCTGTCTATGCAGCAAAGAGTGAGAACTTCCTGGATAGGGTCATATTATAAAAGCTAGCACCATCATTTTGGTCAGTTGCTGATAAAGGCTTGTGTTTTCTCACACTTTACAAAAGTATTGGCAGCTCTCAGTTTACAAATGTGCTAATACAAATATCTTCTGCGTGGTCTGATTGCACACCATCTCCTCAGGCCACCCATTGTCCTAGAATCAAACACCTGGAGGATGGTGCCTCCTGACATCTTGGTGGGAAGTGGTGGTGGTGATAGTGGTTAGGCGCTGACTCTTTTCTATTAACTCTTTTCTTCCTCCTAACTTTACCTCTTGTATTCTCTTTATAACAATGCTGCTGATTTTTGTTCAAACATAATTCCACTTTGCAGTTTAACTATTAACCCTCTACTTAAGAATTGCCCAGGCCAGCATGGTGGTTCACGCCTGTAATCCCAGCATTTTGGAAAGTCCAGGTGGGTGGATCATGAGGTCAGGAGTTCGAGACCATCCTGGCTAACATGGTGAAACCCCGTCTCTACTAAAAATACAAAAAATTACCCGGGCATGGTGGCAGGCACCTGTAGTCCCAGCTACTCAGGAGGCTGAAGCAGGAGAATGGCGTGAACCCCGGAGGTGGAGCTTGCAGTGAGCCGAGATGCGCCACTGCACTCCAGCCTGGGTGACAGAGTGAACTCCATCTCAAATTTAAAAAAAAAAAAAAGAATAATTGCCCTTCTATATTTGATAGATTGAGGTGCAGGTCCAGACAGGGGTCACAATGTAAAAAGAACAAAGGAGCCTTCTGGAAAAGAAACTATTCTAAGGGTGCTAGCATAGCCCTGAAAATGTCAGGCTCTGTCAACTCCATGTTTCTGCACGTGTTGTCCACACTGTCTACAACACATTTCTTCATGTAGGTAACCCCTTCTCATCTTTCAAAACTCACCTCAGTCACATACCTTTTCTAGATCATTCCTGTCATCTACCCTGTGTTTCTATAATCATCTGTAATTGTCTCTGCCATAGCATTTATTATACTATATTTCAATTAGGTTTTTTTTTTTTTTTTTCTTTGAGACAGGGTCTCTCTCTGTGGCCCAGACTGGAGTGCAGTGGTGTGATCTCAGCTTACTACAACCTCCATCTCCTGGGTTCAAGAGATTCACCCGCCTCAGCCTCCTGAGTAGCTGGGATTACAGGTGCCTGTCACCACAGGCTGGCTCATTTTTGTGTGTATGTTTTTAGTAGAGGTGGGGTTTCACCATATTGGTCAGGCTGGTCTTGAACTCCTAACCTCAGGTGATCCACTCACCTCAGCCTCCTAAAGTACTGGGATTACAAGCATGAACCACCGTGCTTGGTCTAATTAGTTATTTTTGTTCTCTACCTTCACTATTAGAATGTAAACTTCTTGAGGGCAGGAACTGAGTTATATTCACTATTGGTCAGCAGTACCTCCCACCATGTGCAGAACACATAATATCTTCTCAGAGGAAATGAATAGAGTTTGATTTAATGACATTATCTCAGCAAGAGAAGGAAGGGGCAGTGATTCAGACCACAGTGATGTGTCTGTCATACAGATGATCCTTTGCCCTGGTTTCCACAGATTTATACCTTTATCCTAGAGAGAAGGTTTGGGGAATAGGAAAGGGGTATCTCATTGAAACTCCTATAAGAGTTTAGAAGCTCAAGGCAACTCTGATTTAAGGTATACATCACTGAATGTGTATCTATAACCAAATGTGTACATTCTTTCCATTCTTCTGATAACCAGAAACAGCAGGAACAATTTCTAAATATTAGAATCCTTGGCAACAGGTGACCAGAATGATCCAAACAAAAGAAATAAAAATTGTGGCCACCTTGGCAGGGCACGGTGGCTCACGCTTGTAATCCCAGCACTTTGGGAGGCCGAGGCGGGTGGATCACGAGGTCAGGAGATCAAGACCATCCTAACACGGTGACGTCTCTACTAAGAATACAAAAAAAATTAGCTGGGCGTGGTGGCAGGCCCCTGTAGTCCCAGCTACTCGGGAGGCTGAGGCAGGAGAATGG
>NW_012115300.1:3557999-3562322 GCF_000951035.1 Colobus angolensis palliatus | reverse complement strand
AGCCTGGTTGACAGCAAGAATCCGTCTCAAAAAAAAAAAAAATTGATTTCCTTTCTCAAAAATTATTTTGCAATGATAATATGTTGACTCTATAGTAAGAAAAATTTAGCCAGGCATGGTGGCTTATGCCTGTAATCCCAGCACTTTGGGAGGTTGAGGCGGGCCAATTGTTTGAGCTTAGGAGTTTGAGACCATTCTGGACAACATAGTGAGACCTCATCTCTACAAAAAATAAGCAAAAAATTGTAGTTGTGTACAGTGGTGCACACCTGTAGTTCCAGCTACTTGGGAGGCTGCGGTGGGAGTTTCACTGGAGCCCAGGAGGTGAAGGCTTCAGTGAGCTGAGATTGTGCCATTGCACTCCAGCCAGTGCAACAGAGCGAGACCCTGTCTCAAAAAACAAACCAAAAAACAAGGAAAAGAGAAAAATCATTAGTTTAAATTTTGTTGAATTTTATTTTGAAATAACTTGAAACCTTGGAAAAGTTGCAAATACAAAGAATTTCAATATACCTCATATCCCAGTTTGCCAACTGTTAACATTTGCCATGTTTCTTTTATCATTTTCTCTGGAACAGCAGAACAATTTATATACGCACAAACACGGGCATATTGTGTGTGTATATTTTTCTGAAACGTGAGAGTAAGTTAATATCATATCCTTTTACTTCATATTTAAAGTGGATTTGTTTGCTTTTTTGTTTGCTTATTTATTGAAAGAATGCCACATTACTAAGGTGTCCTTTCACACTATCTTGAGGAGTATACGGTATCAGCATAACTTATCACTGGGTGCTGTTAACCTTGATCGCTTGCTAAATATAGTGTCTGCCAGGTGTTTCTCTGTTGTAAAGCTACTAGTATTTTCCTTTTCCATACTCTGTTCTTTGACACTGAATCACTAAGTCCAGTCCACACTCAAGGAGAGAAGTGATTAATTTCCATCTCCTGGAGGGAGAATAGCTGCATATATTATTTGGAATTTTTTAAAAAATTTTCATTGTAACTATAATAAATCTGATTTGAAGGAGAAGATTCATTAAATTGTTTGCAAATTTACAATTGTTCTTTAAACATTATTTTTCTTGGTTGCTAATTTTATGTAAGAAACATTCGTCTCTGACTTGTCAAATCAATCACAGTAAATAACAAGTGCCTTACAAGACTTAAGACAATATACAATTACAAGTTAAGCATCCCAAATCTGAAAATTCAAAATGTAAAATTTCCAAAATCAGAAACTTTGTTTGTTGTTTTGTTTTGTTTTTGAGACGGAGTCTTGCTCTTGTCCCCCAGGTTGGAGTGCAATGGCACGATCTTGGCTCACTGCAACCTCCACCTGCCAATCCCAAGTTCAAGCAATTCTCCTGCCTTAGCCTCCGGAGTAGCTGGGGTTACAGACGCCCACCACCACGCCCAGCTAATTTTTGTATTTTTAGTAGAGACGGGGTTTCACCATGTTGGCCAGGCTGGTCTCAAACTCCTGACCTCATGATCTGCCTACCTCGGCCTCCCAAAACGCTGGGATTACAGGCGTGAGGCACCACGCACGGCCTCAAAATTGGAAACTTTAAAAAATAAAACATGTAATGTACTAGTCTTTTAGATGCATGACCTCTGTATTACAACTGAGTCACTAATCTTGTATATTCATCAGTATTAACTGGTTTGCCTTTATGATGCTCCCTCAGTCCTTTCTGCAGAGGTTCAAGCGAAAGACCTTTTGAGAAGTGTGCAAGTTTTTTTTATATATGTATGAAAACTTTATTCACTCTGTTAACTTTTTGATCATTCGCAATGTTTATCTTCTTAAGATTAGCAGTAACTGGGCCAGACAGGGTGGCTCAAGCCTGTAATCTCAGCAATTTGGGAGGCCCAGGTGGGTGGATCACAAGGTCAGGAGTTCGAGACCAGCCTGGCCAACATGGTGTAACCCCGTCTCTATTAAAAAAAAATGCAAAAATTAGCTGGGCACAGTGGTGCCTTCTGTAGTCCCAGCTACTCGGGAGGCTGAGGCAGGAGAATCACATGAACCCGGCAAGTGGAGGTTGCAGTGAACCGAGGTCTTGCCACTGCACTCCAGTCTGGGCAACAGAGTGAGACTCTGTCTCAAAAAAAAAAAAAAAAAGATTAGTGCTAACTGGTTTTACTTTCTTTTTAACCTTAAAGTTTTTTGTTTTTTGTTTTTTATTTTTATTTTTTGGCTGTCTATGTGAATACAGTGAATACATTCCTATACTTCCGCCCACTTCATTTGTTCTTGGCCATTGTCTTTGATACTCATGTATAGCCGCCCAAACTCCAGATGACACCATCTACACACACTGGAAATATGAAACTTTTTGAGGGCCAACATGTTGCTCAAAGGAAATGCTCACTGGAGCATTTTGAATTTCAATTTTCAGATTAGGGATACTGAACCGATAAGTATAATACAAATATTCCAAAATCTGAAAATATTTGAAATCCCAAACACTTCTGGTCCAAAGTATTTCGGATGAGGGATACTGAACCTGTATAAGCTGTTCATCTAAGATATATTAGATATGCCTTCTTCTTATCAAATTGCTCCATTAAACTATAATAAGGATAAATCAATGGCATACTATGAATTTCTTCAGGCTTATTTGATTTTGTTTTAAACAAAGATTGCAATTTTTATTCTGTATAATATAAAACCATATACAGGCCAGGCACAGTGGCTCGCACCGGTAATCCCAGCACTTTGGGAGGTCCAGGTGGGCGGATCAGCTGAGGTCTGGAGTTTGAGACCAGCATGGCCAACACGGTGAAACCCCGTCTCTACTAAAAATAGAAGAATTAGCCTTTTGTGGTGACAGGCACCTATAATCCCAGCTACTCAGGAGGCTCAGGCATGAGAATTGCTTGAACCTAGGAAGCGGAGGTTGCAGTGAGCTGAGATCGCGCCATTGCACTACCGCCTGGGCGACAGAGTGAGATTCTCTTTCAAAATAAATAAATACATGAACAAATAAATAAATAAAACCATATACATAGATTTGACATATAGGTTTTGTCTCACGCGTCCATGTGAAGAGACCACCAAACAGGCTTTGTGTGAGCAACAAGGCTGTTTATTTCACCTGGGTGCAGGTGGGCTGAGTCTGAAAAAGGAGTCAGCAAAGGGTGCTGGGATTATCATTCATTCTTACAGGTTTTGGGATAGGCAGTGGGTCTCACAAAGTACATTCTCAAGGGCGGGGAGAATTATGAAGGACCTTCTTAAGAGTGGGGGAGATTACAAAGTACTTTGATCAGTTAGGGTGGGGCAGAAACAAATCACAATGGTGGAATGTCATCAGTTAAGGCTGTTTTCACTTCTGTAGATATTCAGTTGCTTCAGGCCATCTGGATGTGTAGATGCAGGTCACTGGGGATATGATGGCTTATCTTGGGCTCAGAGGCCTGACATTCCTGTCTTTTTATATTAATAATAAAACAAAATAGTGGTGAAGTGTTGGGGCAGCGAAAATTTTTGGGGGTGGTGTGGAGAGATAATGGGCGATGTTTCTCAGGGCTGCTTCGAGTGGGATTGGGGTGGCATTGGAACCTACAGTGGGAGAGATTCAACTGAAGAAGGATTTTGGGGTAAGGGGTGATATCGTGGGGTTGTTAGAAGGAGCATTTGTCATACAGAATTATTGGCAATGGCCTGGATGCAGTTTTGTATGAATTGAGAAACTAAACAAAAGACACAAGGTCCGAATAAAAAGAGGAGAAACATAGGTATTAAAGGACTAAGAACTGGGAGGACCCAGGAGGGAGGACCCAGGACGTCCAATTAAAGAGCGCCCAAGGGGGTTCAACGTTATTGTTTGCTTAGATGGCGAGTTTTTGGGCTCTATCCTTGAGTTTTTTTTATGTTGTCATATACCAGGCCGGATTGATTTAGGTAAAAACAACACTCTTCATTTGAAAATATACAAAGTCCTCCTTTTTCAGCAGTGAGTAAATCAAGACCTTGGCGATTCTGCAGGACAACTACAGCTAAAGAGTCAACCTGGGCTTGGAGAACAGATAAAGTCTGTGATACATCTGTAATGCTAGCAGATAAGTCATTAGAGAGGCTGTGGAATGTTGTGGCAGCGGTTCATATGCTTGCTCTTCCAGTTCCAAGTGCAATAGTGGAGGCAGAAAGTCCTAGACACACAAGTAAAGGGATTAGTGGGATGACTCTTTCTTGTGGTGTTGGTGTCATGAGGGGGGACAGGCAGTCGTTCATTCTCATCTGCAAACTGGATTTTGGGGGTAAGGAAGGCTAGAGTACATGTGCCCATACAGTTGGCAGGTAGGCACGTGTAG